>NC_064616.1:700643327-700946357 GCF_023898315.1 Schistocerca nitens | reverse complement strand
TTCAGAATGTGTTGCACAATGCATGCCTTCAGTGCAGCTAAGTTTGAAATCGGAACACTGAACCCATCTTTCAGTTAGGCCCACAGCCAGGAGTCACACGGATTAAGATAGCTGATCGGGACGGCCAGATTGTCGAGAAATGGCGGCTGATAATTCTAGCGTTTCGGAAATGGCGTTTCAGCAGCTGCTTAACTGGATTTGCAATATGCAGAGGTGTGCCATCTTGCATAAAAGTGATCCCATACACACATAGACGCTGTTGGAGAGTTGGAATGACGTGGTTGCGCAAAAGACACTCATAGCGCTAACCAGTGACGGTACAGGTAACAGGACCGCAAGCACCTGTCTCTTCGAAAAAAATATGGCCCTATGATAAATGATGCCGCAAACCCATACCACACAGTGACCTTTTCTGGACGAAGTGGTACTGGTTGATTTTGTGTGGATTTTCCGTTGCCCATATTCGACAATTCTGTCTATTAACATATTCTGTCAAATGGAAGTGGGCTTCGTCTGTCCACAAAATCTTCCATGGCCAATCATTGTCCACTTCCATGCGAACAAGAAATTCTAAAGCAAAGGTCTCCTTTTCTGGCAGGCCAACAGGAAATAATTCTCGCACGTGCTTACTTTTGAATGGCTACCAAAGAAGGATATTTCGTAGGATTTTACGCACCGTGCTCACGGGTATGTCCAATGTTCGGGCAGTGCTCCGTACACTACATGTTTGCGCACCACCACTCGTCTGCTCCTGCATTACTATGGCCACTGTTTCCACTGACGCCGAATCAATTCGTTTCCTCTCTCTACCAGGTTGCACACCAAAACAACCCGTCTTTTCGAATTTCCGAATCATTTTCTCCAGACCCACGGCAGTCATCGGACCAACGCCTTTTCTCAAACCCTTCAGGGTCCGGAACTTCTGCAGAGCGACGTGTGCACAGTCATCATTCTTGTAATACGGCTTTACAAGCAGAGCGCGATCCTCCGTTGAGACAGTCATGGCGAATGTTGTAGACGCGAAAGGAGAAAAAGCCGTGTACCCGGAGTGCTTATACCAACTTCAGTGGATCGTGCGGAACACAGGTGTTTCCATTTACGTATCCTGACACATACAGCGCCATCTATTTATCAAATTTCATACTATTTTTTTTCTTCTGCCATTCGTTTTCCCCCTTCTCCGATAATATTCCGTTGCTATTTGTCGTCATTCTGAGCATATATATGGTTCCATAACGAAAACACTGAGTAGATTTCTTCTACTACATCACGGCTAGTCCGCATCGGTATCCTCGTGCAAGCGAGCAAGTTCTCAGTTTGTAATGTCCTTGCCGTAGACAGGAGATCAAGCTGATAATTCCGTTGTTTTCCCTGATTCTACATCTACATCTACATCCATACTCCGCAAGCCACCTGACGGCGTGTGACGGAGGGTACCTTGAGTACCTCTATCGGTTCTCCCTTCTATTCCACTCTCGTATTGTTCATGGAAAGAAGGATTGTCGGTATGCCTCTGTGTGGGCTCTAATCTCTCTGATTTTATCCTCATGGTCTCTTCGTGAGATATACGTAGGAGGGAGCAATATACTGCTTGACTCCTCGGTGAAGGTATGTTCTCGAAACTTCAACAAAATCCCGTACCGAGCTACTGTGCGTCTCTCCTGCAAAGTCTTCCACTGGAGTTTATCTATCATCTCCGTAACGCTTTCGCGATTACTAAATGATCCTGTAACGAAGCGCGCTGCTCTCCGTTGGATCTTCTCTACCTCTTATATCAACCCTATCTGCTACGGATCCCACACTGCTGAGCAGTATTCAAGCAGTGGGCGAACAAGTGTACTTTAACCTACTTCCTTTGTTTTCGGATTGCATTTCCTTAGGATTCTTCCAATGAATCTCAGTCTGGCATCTGCTTTACCGACGATCAACTTTATATGATCATTCCATTTTAAATCACTCCTAATGCGTACTCCCAGATAATTTATGGAATTAACTGCTTCCAGTTGCTGACCTGCTATATTGTAGCTAAATGATAAGGGATCTTTCTTTCTATGTATCCGCAGCACATTACACTTGTCTACATTGAGATTCATTTGCCATTTCCTGCACCATGCGTCAATTCGCTGCAGATCCTCTTACATTTCAGTACAATTTTCCATTGTTACAACCTCTCGATATACCACAGCATCATCCGCAAAAAGCCTCAGTGAACTTCCGATGTTATCCACAAGGTAATTTATGAATACTGTGAATAGCAACGGTCCTACGACACTCCCTTGCGGCACACCCGAAATCACTCTTACTTCGGAAGACTTGTCTCCATTGAGAATGACACGCTGCGTTCTGTTATCTAGGAACTCTTCAATCCAGTCACACAATTGGTCTGATAGTCCATATGCTCTTACTTTGTTCATTAAACGACTGTGGGGAACTGTATCGAACGCCTTGCGAAAGTCTTGACTACATGGGAACCCGTGTCTATGGCCCTCTGAGTCTCGTGGACGAATAGCGCGAGCTGGGTTTCACACGATCGTCTTTTTCGAAACCCATGCTGATTCCTACAGAGTAGATTTCTAGTCTCCAGATTCAGTGGAGTGCTGGTAGACGTTCTTGGCTCCGTGAAGGGGCGGCAGCACGTGGAGCAGCACGTGGGGGCAGGGAGCACGCAGCAGCGGGACACGTGTCGCCGTCGCGTTGGTCCAGCTGCCAGCTGCCGCCGCGCCTGCTTTTCCCTCCTCCTGCTGACGTCTGCGTCTGACGCCTCACATCTTGCGTCACTGGCGTTCCGTGCTCAGACGGTTCAGTTTCAGGGTCTGGCGTACAGTCACTTTCTTCGTGCCTGTAATTTCTTGTTGCCTTATTCTGTGGTACAGTTTATGACAGCATAAGACGGACTACGGTAAACAGAGATTGATAAAAACACTGTAGATTTGCATAAAAAGTTAACAAGACTGTATCCAAAAAATACGCTGAATATATAACTTATTATCCAATCCGGCAATGTGTATCGTTACTGGTGCTGGAAAGGATCGGAAGCAGCTGTTCTCATCAATAAAGGAAATATATTCCCTATACAGGGTGAAAAGTATTTAAACCGACAAACTCCGGGAGGTTGTAGGGGACATCAAAACAAATATTTTTCCCTGGCGTCATTTTTTCCCATGAGGAGTATTTAAACCGGTAGAGGAAGATTCCTCTGGCGACAAATTAATTAAACCAACAAAAAAGTCCAGAGGGGACATATCTGAGGATCGAGCAGGCCATGGTACAGGACCACCTCTGCCAATCCACGTTTCTGGGAACCGTCGGTCCAGGAATCGACGCACACGACGACTGAAATGTGCCGGCGCCCCGTCATGTTGGAACCACTTGCGTTGTCTTGTAGGGAGCGGGACGTTTTCCATCAATTCTGGCAATGCTCTGGCGAGAAAATTGTAATAGTGCCTGCCATTTAATGGCCTAGGCAGCAGATACCGCCCAGTTAAACAGTCCCCAACAACACCGACCCACAAATTAACGAAGTACCGCACTTGATGAGCGCTAGTAACTGTGGCATGTGGATTATCCTCACTCCAAACATGCGAATTGTGCATGTTGAAGACTCCATCACGACCGAAAGTTGCTTCATCGGTAAACAACACAGAGGATGGAAATGTAGGATGCATTTCACAGTATCCCAGGTACCACTGCGAAAACTGTGCTCTGGGTGGATAATCAACTGGTTCCAGGTTGTGGACACGCTGCAAGTGCAATGTACGTAACAATTGCTCTCGAAGGACTGTTCTTACATTCGTTTGATTCGTCCCCATGTTACGTGCAATTGCACGAGTGCTGATTGACGGATCCCGCTCCACATGCTGCAAGACAGCTTCCTCAAATTGCAACGTTCTTACCGTGCGATGGCGTCCTTGTCCAGGTAATCTGCTAAATGATCCAGTCTCACGCAGACGTTGGTACACAGCAGCAAAGGTCGTCTGATGCGGGATACGGCGATTAGGATATTGTTGTTGATAAACCCGCTGTGCAGCTCGTTCGTTGTGGTGCACTACGTAGTACGTACCAAGCATGTCAGTGTATTAACTCCATGTGTATCGCTCCATTAGTAAACAGAGACAATGCACTACTACACTGGTGGACAGCAGTTACCTATAACTGAAGAGCGTAATACGCCCTCCAACAACTAAAGATCATAATACGGCCTCTAACAACTGAAGAGCGTAATACGGACTCAACGGTTTAAATACGCCTCGTAGGAAAAAATATTTGTTTTGATGTCCCTTACAACCTCCCAAAGTTTGTCGGTTTAAATATTTTTCACCCTGTATGAGTCCATCATTATGAATATTTTGTGAATAAAAGCATATAGATCGCGTAATGTAAAGGGGTTGTTCTGTGATGATGTTTCGAAGTTTCGTGGATGATGGGTAAATCTATTAGTTTGAGGTAAGGGATCCTGGTCCGGAAACGACCGAGTCGGAGGTTATTAACGAAAATCGTTCTTATACTTATGACAATGGAATACATGTACCGGTACTGTTGTTGCTAAGGTTGTAGGGTAGGTAACTTTCAGAGGTGGTGGTATAGGCCAAAACAAGGAAAAAGGCGCCAATAAATACGGACTCCTAGAATGCGTACCTTAAGGGCTATGGGCACTTGTTCAGTAGAGGCGACGCTTCTGAGAGTAGCGAAGAATTACAGGTGCTCGTAGCTCTTACGGCATGAATTTCACACGCTACGTTTAGGAGATATTTTTGTCTTGTTCTGGTCCATACTATCATCTTTGAAAGTTATCTATCCCATAATCTTAGCAACAATAGTACCGGTAGATGTATTCCACTGTCAGAGGTATCAGGTTGAATTTGCTGATAATTTTCGACTCAATCGTTTCCAGACCAGAACCCCTGACGCAAATGTTTTCCCTTCTCTACCATCCCTGAAAGTTTGTAACATCATCACGGAACCACGATGTATTTCTTTATTTATTACTGCCACCATCAGATCTGTAATTAACGTAAGATTACAGAATCATAAAGACCGACAGGTGTCCTATACAACATCGAGCTACAAAAGACGAAAAATTAAAAAGTTAATTATTTTTACTTTTCACTCATCAAAACTTAGAACTTGTAAAATAAAGTTCAACGTCGGTGTCAAGAACATACACCTAACGACAACGACAATTGATAAATTGGCACATAAAATGATACAAAGATGTAAGCTCTAGCCGACAGGTGGTGCTAGTGTGAGGGACGTTGCCTTTAATTTTTTTGGTTTCATACTTATAAAAAGGTAGACAGTCTTTAAATTACAAACATTTTAATTCCAAATATAAAACACAATTGAAAGGAGAATAGTTGCAATTAATTGCTGCCATTTGAAAAGTTAATTTTATATACAACTATACTCATTTAATTAATGTAATTTGTATGTTTGTAATAAAAAGACTGTCTTGCTTTAAATATGCAGGAAAGGAAGGAAAGGAATTGAAGGCAACTTCATCCACACTGGCGTCACCTGTCGTCTAGAACTTATATCTGTGTATAATTTTTTGTACGAATTTGTCGGATGATGCCCCGATTACGTACAGTTTATCGATGCTGCACTGATGTTTGGTTTGCAGGATCTAAGTTTTCATGAAGAAATATTTAAAAATAATTAACTTTCTGAAGTTCAACCTTTTGTAGCTTGATGCCTGTCTCTTTTTATGTTCCGTTAATATTAATTACAGATCTGACGGCGGCACTAGCAGAAACGGCGTAATAAATAAAGAATACATTAAGCAATGTAGACGGTTTTATTCACAAAGCAGATATTCTCGTCAACTTGCGATTTCTTTTAAGATGATGTGCCTAGGGTGTATCGCCTAAGACTAAACCAGATTCAACTGCTGCATCAGGTGATCTGTTCATAAAGTCAGAGTTGTTACTTGATTCAACCATTCTGTTCATGTTTTTCCACGAACTTCTCGTTCCATTTCACGCCAATGCAGGGGTGGTCTCTCAAACATCTACATCTATACCAGCTACCTTTCGGTGTTTGCCGAAGAGTACTTCAAGTACCGCTGTCTACCCCCACCCGTTGCGTGTTCCAGTCGCAAATACACTCCTGGAAATGGAAAAAAGAACACATTGACACCGGTGTGTCAGACCCACCATACTTGCTCCGGACACTGCGAGAGGGCTGTACAAGCAATGATCACACGCACGGCACAGCGGACACACCAGGAACCGCGGTGTTGGCCGTCGAATGGCGCTAGCTGCGCAGCATTTGTGCACCGCCGCCGTCAGTGTCAGCCAGTTTGCCGTGGCATACGGAGCTCCATCGCAGTCTTTAACACTGGTAGCATGCCGCGACAGCGTGGACGTGAACCGTATGTGCAGTTGACGGACTTTGAGCGAGGGCGTATAGTGGGCATGCGGGAGGCCGGGTGGACGTACCGCCGAATTGCTCAACACGTGGGGCGTGAGGTCTCCACAGTACATCGATGTTGTCGCCAGTGGTCGGCGGAAGGTGCACGTGCCCGTCGACCTGGGACCGGACCGCAGCGACGCACGGATGCACGCCAAGACCGTAGGATCCTACGCAGTGCCGTAGGGGACCGCACCGCCACTTCCCAGCAAATTAGGGACACTGTTGCTCCTGGGGTATCGGCGAGGACCATTCGCAACCGTCTCCATGAAGCTGGGCTACGGTCCCGCACACCGTTAGGCCGTCTTCCGCTCACGCCCCAACATCGTGCAGCCCGCCTCCAGTGGTGTCGCGACAGGCGTGAATGGAGGGACGAATGGAGACGTGTCGTCTTCAGCGATGAGAGTCGCTTCTGCCTTGGTGCCAATGATGGTCGTATGCGTGTTTGGCGCCGTGCAGGTGAGCGCCACAATCAGGACTGCATACGACCGAGGCACACAGGGCCAACACCCGGCATCATGGTGTGGGGAGCGATCTCCTACACTGGCCGTACACCACTGGTGATCGTCGAAGGGACACTGAATAGTGCACGGTACATCCAAACCGTCATCGAACCCATCGTTCTACCATTCCTAGACCGGCAAGGGAACTTGCTGTTCCAACAGGACAATGCACGTCCGCATGTATCCCGTGCCACCCAACGTGCTCTAGAAGGTGTAAGTCAACTACCCTGGCCAGCAAGATCTCCGGATCTGTCCCCCATTGAGCATGTTTGGGACTGGATGAAGCGTCGTCTCACGCGGTCTGCACGTCCAGCACGAACGCTGGTCCAACTGAGGCGCCAGGTGGAAATGGCATGGCAAGCCGTTCCACAGGACTACATCCAGCATCTCTACGATCGTCTCCATGGGAGAATAGCAGCCTGCATTGCTGCGAAAGGTGGATATACACTGTACTAGTGCCGACATTGTGCATGCTCTGTTGCCTGTGTCTATGTGCCTGTGGTTCTGTCAGTGTGATCATGTGATGTATCTGACCCCAGGAATGTGTCAATAAAGTTTCCCCTTCCTGGGACAATGAATTCACGGTGTTCTTATTTCAATTTCCAGGAGTGTAGTCCGTGGGAAGAATGATTTTCGGTAAACCTGCACACGAACTCTAATCTCCCTCATTTTCTCTTCTTAGTCATTTGGCGAGAGGTGTGTGGGAGGCAGTAACATGTTGATCTGCTCTTCTTGGAACGAACACCCTCAGTTTCAGCAGTAAACGTCTATGGGATGCACTGCGCCTTTCTTGCAGCCTCTGCCACTGGGCTTTACTGAGCATCTCCATAACGCACTCCCTCAGCCCAAACGCTTCGTGACGAAAGACGCCACTTCTCGTTGGATCTTGGCAACAAATCCCATTTAGTAAGTGTCCCAGACTTATGATTAACAATCGAGAATTGTTTTGCAAAGATGAATTACATTTGCTATAATTCTCCCAACGAATCTCAGTCGGGCACCTGCTTTTACTGCTATTCGTTTATATGGTCATTTCACTTTTGGTTGTTCCGGGTAGTTCCTCCTAGCTATTTCACGGTAGTTACTCTTTTCATTGATTTACCCGCCCTGATAACCACGCACGTTGGCATGGCGCTTCCAGGATTCAGGAAGGCGCTCCAGCCCAGGATCAAATCCGACCGGTGGATCAAAGGGACAGTGTACTGGCCAACCGGGATTGATTTCTAGCCGATTCCCACATCGAGCTAAGTGAATACCGGGCTACTACCCATGCAAACACATAGAAACGTAAAGAAACGAGGTAGGACTAGGAAAAAGAAGAAACTGCTTCCATTGATCTGACGCCAATAGCGTAATCGAACTTCGTCTATTTATGCTTAATACTCTTCATTTACTATCGTTCAGGATAAACAGCACCACGGATCTTCCAGCATTATCCAGTTGATCATTAATATATATTTTGGACAATAACATCCCTATAACACTCCGTTGGAGTACTCCCGAAATTACCTTTACATTTCATGAGGTTTCTTTTCTTAGTAGTGGAGTGATCGCTGATTTTGACCCAGGTGACGGATTAGAACTGGATCCTGGAACCGGACTCTTTCTGTTTCAACATAGCCACGAGATTGCATTCACAGTGTTCCAACTCTCATATTACACTACTGGCCATTAAAATTGTAACACCACGAAGATGACGTGTTACAGACGCGAAATTTAATCGACAGGAAGAAGATGCTGTGATATGCAAATGATTAGCTTTTCAGAGCATTCGCACAAGGTTGGCGCCGGTGGCGACACCTACAACGTGCTGACATGAGGAAAGTTTCCAACCGATTTCTCATACACAAACAGCAGTTGACCGGCGTTGCCTGGCGAAACGTTGTTGTGATGCCTCGTGTAAGGAGGAGAAATGCGTACCATCACGTTTCCGACTTTGATAAAGGTCGGATTGTAGCCTATCGCGATTGCGGTTTATCGTATCGTGACAGTGCTGCTCGCGTTGGTCGAGATCCAATGAATGTTAGCAGAATATGGAATCGGTGGGTTCCGGAGGGTAATACGGAACGCCGTGCTGGATCTCAACGGCCTCGTATCACTAGCAGTCGAGGTGACAGGCATCTTATCCGCATGGCTGTAACGGATCGTTCAGCCACGTCTCGATCCCTGAGTCAACAGATGGGGACGTTTGCAAGACAACAATCATCTGCACGAACAGTTCGACGACGTTTGCAGCAGCATGGACTATCAGCTCGGAGCCCATGGCTGCGGTTACCCTTGACGCTGCATCACAGACAGGATCACCTGCGATGGTGTACTCAACGACGAACTTGGGTGCACAAACGTCAAAACGTCATTTTCTCGGATGAATCCAGGTTCTGTTTACAGCATCATGATGGTCGCATCCGTGTTTGGCGACACCGCGGTGAACACACATTGGAAACGTGTATTCGTCATCGTCATACTGGCGTATCACATGGCGTGATGATATGGGGTGCCGTTGGGTACACGTCTCGGTCAACTCTTTCTCGCATTGACGGCTCTTTGAACAGTGGACGTTACATTTCGGATGTGTTACGACCCGTGGCTCTACCCTTCATTCGATCCCTGCGAAACCCTACATTTCAGCAGGATAATGCACTTCGCATGCTGCAGGTCCTGTACGGGCCTTTCTGGATACAGAAAATGTTCAACTGCTGCCCCGGCCAGCACATTCTCCAGATGTCTCACCAATTGAAAACGTCTGGTCAATGGTGGCAGAGCAACTGGCTCATCACAATACGCCATTCACTACTCTTGATTAACTGTGGTATCGTGTTGAAGCTGCATGGGCAGCTGTACCTGTACACGCCATCCAAGCTCTGTTTGACTCAATGCCCAGGGGTATCAAGGCCGTTATTAGGGCCATAGGTAGTTGTTCTGGGTACTGATTTCTCAGGATCTATGCACCCAAATTGCGTGAAAATGTAATCACATGTCAGTTCTAGTATAATATAATTGTCCAATGAATACCCGTTTATCATCTGCATTTCTTCTTGGTGTAGCAGTTTTAATGGCCAGTAGTGTAATTTCGTCCCGCTGTTGCTAACTCCACACTGCGTCTCCCACAATGTTTGAGACTAGTACTACTGTCTTTTATCTTCTCAATGTTTCCGATTATCTGACCAGGGTTTACCATAACAGAGATATTTAAACTGACTAACCCTCTTTTACTAGCAAAGAAGTAAGGAATCAGACACGATATTCCTGAAGGAACTGCCCTGACACACGCCGGGATTCCAGTTTGGAGCCTGACTTATATAGAAATATGAAAGTAGATCAGATTTTGTCTGTACGGTTGCGTAATGCGACCTATATGTCACTTAAACTTGCTTTGATACTGGAAATTAAATCATCGAGCTGGGCTCAGTTCACTTCCTCGATGGAAGAATGTGAACTCGAATGAGGAAGCAACACCTTAGAGTTCTGTTACCACAACTGAGCGCCTGGAGAGTAAGCGAAGAGGAGGTATGTGTTCGTTAATTACCGGGAAAGAAAGCGAAGCGTACCAAGTGCTGCTGCACAAGCTATAGTGGAGCAGACAATGAGCGCTGTCATGGCGCTCGAGTGCGTAGGGGGCTTCACTGGAGACGTGAGAGCGCAGGTTCACTTAGAGTGGAAGATTGTCATCCAACATGACGATCCGTCTGCAGACACCCGAAGACTAACTTCATGTCAAGTGAAGAATTAGCTCGCGTATAATGGTTCACCATTATACCTTATATTTGTTATATTGACCTATAGAATGCATGTCCACGTACTCAACGTGTCTGTAAACTCACAGCAATCAACGATATTTATACTTTGGGTAGGTTTGCGAATCATATTTATACTTTGGGTAGATTTTCTGTTTTGATAATGACTTCGGAGATCTCAAATTATATGTGAAGCTCTCCGTAAATTCCTTTTTCTCTTTCAAATCATTTACTTGCAATAACTCCTAGTATTTCGCAGATGACTGATGTCTCAAGAGACTGAAAAGCATCTTACTACGCCTTCTTCATTTCTGATCCTTGTTCCACCTAAATGGTATCCTCAATGTTTGTTTTTTCTTTGCCATTATTATTACTTGTTGCACTATACATTTAAAATAGTACAGTAGGAAGTAAGGGCTTTCAATTTAGATGTCGTTGAGAAGTTATCACTGAGTTTAATTTCCTACTTATTTGCGGAGGAGTTTGTGTGACCACTCATTGTAGACTTCTCATACGACGTTATACAAGGTGATCGAGGAGGCATGGACAGTATTTAGGGATATGACAGAAACTATCGTTTAAAGCAAAAAAGTCTAGTAAACATGGGCTTTATAATGCATTCCTCAAGAGGTATGAGGACTTCCTCATCTTCGATACAGTGAAACAAATATCTTCTACCGCTAACTGTTTGCTTTCCATATTTCGAAAGGAAGTATTATGAACAAAAAGAAATAAAAAAGGAAAAAAAATTCTTAGGGAACATGGGTTCCAAAATGCTTACCTTAAAAGCTAAGAATAATTGACGAGAAGAAGAGATGTGTTCCACGGTAAGGAAGATGAACAAATGCTCATAGCTCTTAGTGTATGATCGTGAAACAGTGATTACTGGATAAGTTTTCTTGTTTTGATCCATACTAACTCGTCTCAAAATATGGAAAGCAAAGAGCTTCGGGTGGAAGAGATTATTTTCACAGTATCAAAGATGAAGAACTGCTTATGACTCTTAATGTATGCATTTTAAAGTATATGCTTAATATACTTTTTTGGTTCGAGCGGTCGCTCCTGTCACATTCCCGAATATTGACAATGCCTCCTGGGGCGCCCTGTGTGAAACATACAATGGTTGACATACAGTTCTAATTTTCTCTTATTCTGTGTTATATTACTGATTCTACTTTAATATGAGACTTGACATGGCCTGCCTTTCTCCAGTTGTATCATTTGCTACGAGCTATTTGCTGACTTCGAGACTTTTGATGGGACCTTGCCTCGCGACCACTTACGTCATCAGTCAGAGAAAATAGTTCTCAATAGCAAAAGAAATAAAAAAATCTTTAAATGTTTTTGTCAAACCTAAACAATCTATTTTGCTAACTATTGCTCGCACGAGGTAGTACAGCGCGAAAGCAAGATGTTACCACAGTACGCAACATTACTCAGCCGGTTCCTGCTCTGTGGCTCCCATTGTCTCCCAAGGGCGCTCACGTTTCTCACGTTTAGTAAGGCTTGAGTCTGAAACATCTAAGAGACCACCAGTTACAAGCATGACAAACGGATAACGAAGTAAATGGAAAGCAGAAACATGCTTAAGACACGAGAACTTTCGCACAATTCTTTTTATTTTCCTTTTTTTTAAGACACGAGAAACACGAGAAACTAGGCTCAGAAATACTGGGTACATACAGCCAAGTAGTTAGTTGTGAGAGATCACTAGTACAAGAATCACGAACTCTATACATGCGCCATATGCAAAAATCATGGTAGATAATATAAGCCTCTACATAAGATATGGATTTTTCAAAGGCTGAAAAATACGCTACACTCAGTAGTAATGGTGAATAATTTTGTCATTTTTTTAATGTTATAAAATTTCCTTCACATGTCTTTCTCAGAGCTCATTCACTGCAGGAAATTTCGCGACTAAAGGGTAAGGATATACAGGGTGAGTCACCTAACGTTACCGCTGAATGTATTTCGTAAACCACATCAAATACTGACGAACCGATTCCACAGACCGAACGTGAGTAGAGGGGCTAGTGTAATTGTTTAATACAAACCATACAAAAATGCACGGAAGTACGTTTTTTAACACAAACCTACGTTTTTTTTAAATGGAACCACGTTAGTTTTGTTAGCACATCTGAACATATAAACAAATACGTAATCAGTGCCGTTTGTTGCATTGTAAAATGTTAATTACATTCGGAGATATTGTAACCTAAAGTTGACGCTTGAAACCTCCGACGTTCAGTTGCGTGTTGTAACAAACACGGGCCACGGTCGGCGAGCAGCATCTGCAGGGACATGTTTACGATGACGACCGTGTTTACGAGTGTGGCTGTAGCGCACTGTTGTGGTTTGGTCTAGCTGTCGCAGTGTCCGCATGTAGCGCTTGCTGCTATTGTTATTCTGCATTCGTCTCCGCACGCAGACCAACTGTAGTACACCGTGTTACCAGACGTCTGTGATAGTGTAGTGTTGTAGGAACTGTGACCATGGTCTATTCGAACTCTGAAAAGGCGGAGATGATACTCATCTATGGCGAGTGTCGACGAAATGCAGCTGAAGCCTGCAGGGTGTATGCAGAACGGTACCCGGACAGAGAGCATCCAACGTGCCGCACATTAAAAACATTTAACGCCAACTGTATGCAACAGATATGGTCGTAGCACGCAAACGGGTCCGTAACAGGCCCGTCACAGGAGAAGCGGGTGCAGCTGGTGTGTTAGCTGCTGTTGCCATGAACCCACACATGAGTACACGGGACATTGCGAGAGTCGGTGGACTGAGTCAAAGTAGTGTCATGCGCATACTGCATCGTCACCGCTTTCACCCGTTTCATGTGTCGCTACATCAGCAATTACATGGTGATGACTTTAAAAATCGAGTGCAATTCTGTCAATGGGCATTAACAGAGAATGCGTTGCCGTTCTACCTGTTTACCGATGAAGCGGATTTCACAAACCACGGGGCAGTGAATCTACGGAACATGCATTACTGGTCCGTGGACAATCCTCGCTGGCTCAGACAGGTAGAGCGAAAGCGACCGTGGACTGTAAATGTATGGTGCGGAATCATTGGCGACCACCTCATTGGTCCTCACTTCATTGCAGGGGCCCAAACAGCTGCAACATACATCGCGTTTCCACAGAATTATCTGCCAACGTTGCTCAAAAATGTCCCACTGGAAACGCGTCGACGTATGTGGTATCAGCATGATGGTGCACCTGCACATTACGCAATTAACACTAGGCTGACCCTTGACAGGATGTTCGACGGGCGTTTCATAGGACGTGGAGGACGCATAAATTGGCCAGCCCGTTCTCCTGATCTTACACCTCTGGACTTCTTTCTGTGGGGTACGTTAAAGGAGAATGTGTACCGTATGAAACACCATATGAAACAACGTATTGTGGCAGCCTGCGGCGACATTACACCAGATGTACTGCGGCGTGTACGACATTCATTACGCCAGAGATAGCAATTGTGTGCAGCAAATGATGACCACCACATTGAACATCTATTGGCCTGACATGTCGGGACACACTCTATTCCACTCCGTAATTGAAAACGTAAACCACGTGTGTACGTGTACCTCACCCCTCATGGTAATGTACATGTGCGTCAGTGAAAAAGACCAATAAAAAGGTGTTAGCATGTGGACGTAATGTGCTGTTCCAGTCTCTTCTGTACCTAAGGTCCATCACCGTTCCCTTTGGATCCCTACGTAATTCGGTTCTCTCCGATACACACGATCTAACAGCGGAGGAGTGGTACTCAAGCGTCAACTTTAGGTAACAATATCTCCGGATGTAATTAACATTTTACAATGCAACAAACGGCACTGATTACGTATTTGTTTATATGTTCAGATGTGCTAACAAAACTAACGGGGTTCCATTAAAAAAAACGTAGGTTTGTGTTAAAAAACATACTTCCGTGCATTTTTTTTATGGTTTGTATTAACCAATTACACTAGCCCCTCTCCTCACGTTCGGTCTGTGGAATCGATTCGTCAGTATTTGATGTGGTTTACGAAATATATCCAGTGGTAATGTTAGGTGACTCACCCTGTATAGTTCACTGAAAATTTATAACTTATTACTATTACTATTATTATTATTATTATTAAAGTGAGAGCAATCCGGAAATATCATATATTTTTTATGAAATGATTATAAAAATAACGATTTCTTACTTTATTTATATTACAGCTACAGACGAGGTCTTGAACATCCTCGCTGTACGGGAAAATCTGTGGCGTGAGGTACTTCCACATGCTTTTTGTGAGGGGGTAACCACTGGAGGTCAGATCAAGGTTGTAAGGAGGATGATCAAACAATTCCTATTTTAAACTTATTAAAATGTCTTAATTTTTCGTGGTAATGCGTGCACAAACACTGTCGTGCAGCCATACATTGCTGAAACTCAGTGCACCTTCATAGGTTATTTACCATTTCGCTGTACACTGTTTAAGTTTCTGTTTTGACTCGTTTCATAAACTTAACTATTAGATGCCTTAATTCTCACAAACGAAAGTGACCGCTATCTTTTGCAGATAGAGCGTCCGGCGACATTTTGCAGTTTCGGTGTTGAACGCATACAAGCGAATTCCAAAGGTTACTGTTCTAACTCGATAATCACAAAATCTATGTATCACCAGCTGTAAGAATTTTATAGAGAAAAAAATCGTATCAGTTTATACATAGTAACAGGAACAGGAACGAGCCCTTCGTTTGCCTTTATAAGTTTATGTACCAATCAAGCACAAAACATGCGATAGCCCAGACTTTCGATTACCACGTTGTAAACAAGCGTTCGTGAAACCCGAGGAAGGGAGTCCGGTATCTCCATGGTTGTAAACTGTCGATTTCTGTAAGTTCACTTTTCGCACAAGTTGTCGGTGACTCCAGATGTTCGTTCATTCCATGCCTTATTGTCCACAACAGTTCGTCCGCCCCCTAACAGGCGGTTCATAGTCTCAGAGCACTGCCACACAATATTCTGTCAATAAACTGCACAAGTTTATCAGCGAATGTCAGCCGCATCTTTCATTCCACGGATACCGAATTACAGCACGCTCTTCAGAGTCTAGGAGATTTGCAAATGCAGTGTCAACTCCACGCCTTTCTCGCACATGGCATGGCCTACCTTACAATATCGTAGGTTACATATTGTTGCGTAACGTCTTTCCCGTGCTGTGTGCTGATGGAGCTCATTTATTCGCCCTTTTTAATTATATAATAATAGTTATAGTTGTTATTATCGTAGCTATTGTTACTTATCTTTAGATAATTCTGCGCAGTGGTATGCACGAATCGTATTGTGCTGAGTCATACAGTTTGCGTAGTGTGGAAAAACTATGTGTTCAAAGAGATATGTCTGCTCTGAATTTGGATAAATATAGTGAAAGGCATAGAGAAAGGCAAATATATTAATTATATCTCTATCTAAAAGTACCTCTGGAGTACAAAATCCTATTTGAATTCACATCACTTTACTCAAGCGATCATTATTCTTGTTTCACGGGACTAACTCTTGCTGGATGGTGTTTACTAGATTGTAATAAACAAACAAAATAAATATCTATTAGCAATTATCAGTTTACGTTGTAGCCTCTATCTCAAGTAATTCTTTGGAGGTCTTTCAGTATATATTTTGTAACCATAACGGCGCATAATAGGATGTCATTAATGCTATAGCTGGAAGCAGCTATAGTTTCACGAGTTTCTTGGGGGGAACGGCGGAATTTTCCCAAGTGGTATCAACTATACCATTACATCACTCTTCGTGAGCGAAACAGATAAAAAAGTAGCGTTTAAAAGGCGAGTGTACGACCCGAACTAACAAGGGGAGGCCGCCAATTGTGAAATTCAGATTCGATTCATACTGCGCATAATAAAAGCTCATGGCCAGAGGTGTAATGTGGCAAAGCTCCAAGATGCACTTCTCAGCCGTTGTCGAGAAAATCGACGGTTAAAAGAAACCGCTGCGGTCAAATACTCTCTATGACAGCGTATAAATTACAAAAAAATAATAAAAAAAATTGCATGTGGCGAGATTCGATCCCACGACCTTTGGATTACGAACCCGAGCGCTTACTAAACTATTAGTGAATTGCTAATGCATGTTGTTGAAGGCAGATTGCTCTCCAATTGTACCGCCTCCATTTTTCCGTTTGTTTAACAGGGTGTACCAAAGCTCTCACGTCCGCACCAATTTTCGACGATGTTATAAGTTGCGCTAGAGACCGCATCTACCTTCTTTCGAAGTTATCAGGCAACTACGCCGTTATGCGGCGGCTCGTTTCGGCCCATTCGACACCTGTCCTTCAAGAGTAACGAGCGAGTAACGGAGTTTATATTTCATACCTGCCACAGCAAATTTGTGTTCGTGGGGTCTCTATTCTAATTCGAATGTTTGACTTACGCTATATGTATTCGTTTCGGAATATCGTTTCTACGTCTTCCGTTAACTATACGTAGTTAACATTATGAGGACAATTAATAACATTTATGAAATACAACTTTGTTTGCGGAAAACATCATGATGTTCGAAGTCGCCAGTTTTTCCACGACAAACGACTTTCGACAAGTTATTATATGCATAATTGTTGCAACAGATTGCCGGGAATATATATATATATATATATATATATATATATATATATATATATATATATATATATGTGTGTGTGTGTGTGTGTGTGTATGTGTGTGTGTGTGTATGTATACACACATTTGAATTACAAAAAACAAATACTAAAAAAAAAAAAGAATGCATGGCGCGAGATTACGATCCCGAGCGCTTACCGCTGCGCCACGACGCTGTAGAAAACTATTAATCTTAGAGAGTATTTCACTGCAGCGGTTTCTTTTAACTGTCGATTTTCTCGACAATGGCTGAGAAGTGCGTCTTGGTGCTTTGCCACATTACACCTCTGGCCATGAGCATTTATTATGCGCAGTATGAATCGAATCTGAATTTCACAATTGGCGGCCTCCCCTTGTAAGTCTAAGTGACAAATCTGTGAGCATTGTTCAACGAATTGAGTGCAAGAGAGGGCGGGAAGGTAGTCATTACGTTACTGCCTTTCAACAGAATCAGAGCACCAACGCTCAGCGCGAATTACTATCTTCTTTTCCTTCATTTAGCAATAAAGCACAACAACTGTTACATAAAACTGACTTATTATATTATCCATTACAAGTTAACACGTTTCACACACCAACCCTGTCTCTTAAAGAACGATATTCAGAGGACAAAAAATTTTGTGTGAATGCAACATATTCCACAGAGTTTATTCGAAAATTTTCTAAATCCCTTATAAAAATTTGGGATAATAGATGGTAACGTGGTGTTAATAATTTGAGGAGGAACCTTTAGCCGAAGATGAGCTGTTTTCGCGCTAAAGAAAGAAAAATATGCAAGAACGTGTTCCACTCTAGCGGGTCTTATAGGTGGAAAAGCGATATGTATTTACCATGATGCTAGCGGCTTCTGTATTTGTAACTAAAACAAGTAATATGGTGACACTGCCAGTCTAAGTTACACTCTAAGCTTACAGCATTCATGTGTCACTTCGCAGACTTCGTTTATTTTGTCCACTGATGGTCTACATCCTATTTCACTACTGAAACAATATTGAATATTCAACACAGTAACTACAATGCTTATTTGATTCTAAATTTAATAATTACCACAGTAAATTACTTGCTATTCGGATAGCGGATATTGAACGATAGAACACATGGTGTTATAAGTTAGGATCATCTAAGCCAAAAACAGTAGATCCTCAGGCATATTTTTCTATTCAGACCATTTAGAAGTACCCTGAACAGACAACTGGCTGTTCTTTGTTCATGAAGTTGAGATCCTGGACTCGCATTCGGGAGAAGTGGGGACCAAAATTTTCATCCGCGCCAGGGAATCGAAATTTAGGTTTTCCTTGGCTTTCCAAATCCGATTACTATTAATGTCAGCGTGGTCCATTTGGAGATGACGCTTCCAAGTTCCTACCACGTCATTGTTTTAACCGAATTTCTGCTCCGAGTCCCGATTTATTATGGACTTTGTTCTGCATTTTGTATCGTATATTGTTTCACCACTTTTGGAAATGGAGTGCTTCTAACAGTCATAATTCAAGTCCCAGAACAAGAATCCAGATTCCAGGTTTAAATTTTCAGGGGCTCTACTCATTTCGTCCTGCGCACTTGTTCATCTGTGTTTATTGTATGCTTCTATTTATAATGCTGTCGTGTATCCAGACACCATAAAATTCCAGCAAGATTTACGAGAAAAGCTGCCTTTGTATTTCTTTAATCGAAAGTCAGTTTTAACGTCAGTATCTAAACTAAAAACGTGGAAAAATATGTCTATGAATAGATATTTTGCGTCACACAGGACTAATGTGTGCGGTAGACGAACGTCCCCGTTCTATATCACTTGAGAATGGTACACTTCCATGCTAAGATCCACGTGCTCCACACCTCGACACACATGGAAGAATTGTATTAGTCAAATTGCCGGCCGGAATGGCCGAGCGATTCTAGGCGCTTCAGTCTGGAACCGCGCGACCGCTACGGTCGCAGGTTCGAATCCTGCCTCGGGCATGGATGTGTGTGATGTCCTTAGGTTAGTTAGGTTTAAGTAGTTCTAAGTTCTAGGGGCCTGATGACCTCAGCAGTTAAGTCCCATAGTGCTCAGAGCCATTTGAACCATTTTTTTTATTAGTCAAATTCTTCACCTTTCAAAGTTGTTATAGCTCTCAGGAATGCGTCCGATGTCAGCACTAAGTCTTTTTTTTCCTTTAGTTTTATGAGTGCCAAACTCAGATGATAGGTTCGCCTCATTATTTACTGACAAGGGGAGGCCGCCAATTGTGAAATTCAGATTCGATTAATACTGCGCATAATAAAAGCTCATGGCCAGAGGTGGAATGTGGTAAAGCACCAAGATGCACTTCTCAGCCGTTGTCGAGAAAGTCGACAGTTAAAAGAAACCGTTGCGGTGAAATACTCTATACGTGGCGCAGCGTTAAGCGCTCGGGTTCGTAATCCGAAGGTCGCCGGATCAAATCTCGCGTCATGCAATTTTTTTTTGTTATTAGTTTTTTGTAATTAATATATATATATATATATATATATATATATATATATATATATATATATATATATATTGCATGGGGGCTTAATTATAAAAGAATGCAAATAATTTTAATTCTCAGTCGCTGTACTGTCCGATTACGAAGTCTCGTAAACGGTTGGCCCTGACTAGTATTATTACGCAATCTGACTGCATAGAACTACAACAAAGAATGAAATGGAAATTTTCATTAACACAATTAATTAATTAAGTCCCCAGCAACTATAAAACCTACGAAACCAAAGCACAAGTGTAACTGTTCTGTGTGTGGAAGTATGACTCAACGTACGCATCTGGCACGGTTCTTCTTCAATAACACACGAAATTTTAAATATCATTTATACTGAATTAATTAAAGAAAATAGAAATACCATAATTACTCAAGAAAACCAGAATTACACTCTAATACAAGACCACAAGCCAGATGCTTTGTTGGCTGAACCTATAATGACGCATTATTTAAGACACTGAAATAATGAAAAAAACACAGAATATTTTACCTTCATATATATTGACGAAAAGCACTCTGATCATTACAGTATTTCCATTCGAACCATCTGCTGTCTATCCCATCAAACAACTGCATAAAACATGGAACAAGCACTCCTTACTACAACATCTCGACAAGCACACTCCACCACGACCTCTCGACAGGAACTGACTACCACGAGTCCTCGACAAGCACTGCCCACTACGACATCTCAATAATCACTGCCAGTGGAGGCGGCGGAACAATACTCTCTAGCGCGATCTCTGGCGCTGTGGCTCAGTGTAGCCACCTTTCATATGCCCTTCCTCCACGGGCTAGAATTTGATGGTATTTTTGCCAGCATTGGTGGTGAAAATACCACCAAATTCGTCAAAAAAATACAGACAAAAATAAAAGATAATATTAATACGTAAATATCATATAACTAGATAAAATTTTGGCTTTGCACTGACCTTTCAATAACCTAATATATAAAATACAGTAAGCAATACAAATTCTTTCATACATGTGACTTTACATAATAGTTTACACAAGTATTATGTGGTTAAACAATTCAATCAATAGCGTCAGCAATGACGAATATGTGCAGGTAAGAGTCTCATAACTTTTCACAAACAGTAATACACAAAAAATCAGTTTATACAAATATTCACATAAACGTTTTCCATAGCTCAAGAATAAGCAGTTGACAGTTCCAGCAGTAGCACCCAGCAATGGTCAACAGGTGCAAATACCAACAAGTAACATTATTTCAGTAGAAACAGTCCATCAGTGGCACCCAGTAATGTTGAATAGGTGCAGACACCAACAAGTAACACCATTTCAGTATAAGCAGTTCCATTAGTGGCACCAGCAATGTTGAACAGGTGCAGATGTCAACAGGTGACATCTTTTCAGTAGAAGCAATCCATCAGTGGCACCCAGCAGTGTTGAGCAGGTGCAGACACCAACAAGTGACATCATTTCAGTAGAAGCAGTCCATCAGTGGCACCCAGCAATGTTGAGTAGGTGCAGACATCAACAAGTAACACGATTTCAGTATAAGCAGTTCCATCAGTGGCACCAGCAATGTTGAACAGGTGCAGACATCAACAAGTAACACCATTTCAGTATAAGTAGTTCCATTAGTGGCACCAGCAATGTTGAACAGGTGCAGATATCAACAGGTGACATCTTTTCAGTAGAAGCAATCCATCAGTGGCACCCAGCAGTGTTGAGCAGGTGCAGACACCAACAAGTGACATCATTTCAGTAGAAGCAGTCCATCAGTGGCACCCAGCAATGTTGAGTAGGTGCAGACATCAACAAGTAACACGATTTCAGTATAAGCAGTTCCATCAGTGGCACCAGCAATGTTGAACAGGTGCAGACATCAACAAGTAACACCATTTCAGTATAAGTAGTTCCATTAGTGGCACCAGCAATGTTGAACAGGTGCAGATATCAACAGGTGACATCTTTTCAGTAGAAGCAGTCCATCAGTGGCACCCAGCAAATGTAGAACACGTGCAGACAGCAAGAAGTAACACCATTTCAGTAGAAACAGTTCTATTACTGGCACCCAGCAATGTTGAACAAGTGCTGACCGCAGTCCATAATATTCACTTTCACTAATCACACTGTTCATCAGCAGAAATTAAACATGTCCTAGTGGCACCAATCATGTAGAAAAAGTACAAGTAACAGTCCATAATATTCCCTATCACTAATCACACAGTTCATCAGCAGAAATTAAACATGTCCTAGTGGCACCAATCATGTAGAAAAAGTACAAGTAACAGTCCATAATATTCCCTATCACTAATCACACAGTTCATCAGCAGAAATTAAACATGTCCTAGTGGCACCAATCATGTAGAAAAAGTACAAGTAACAGTCCATAATATTCCCTATCACTAATCACACAGTTCATCAGCAGAAATTAAACATGTCCAGGTGGCATCCACCATGTTGAAGAAGTGCAGGTAACAGTCCATAATATTCACCATCACTACTGAGACAGTTCAGTCATGAACAATAGTTTTAATGCACATACAATTTCTTTAACAAATTATTATCAATGCTCTTACACTAAACATACAAATCATAATAAACACACAAATGATATCAGGTAATTGTCACATTAACTATTACAGTACACAATAACAGTAAACCTATAATATTTATGGGTGTCAGTGCAAGCCACAACAAACAAGTAAAATAATATTTAGGAGATAGGTTGGGATCAGTTCTCTGGGATTATAAAAGGAAAACACACAAAACACACTCACTCATCTTTCATCCACATTTAGTGCTACTGTGTAGTTTAATAGTGTTAACTGTGTAAATGCAATTCTGTCAAAATTTTATGTTCATCATGTGTATCAAGTAGTAGTGGCAGCAATGTATAACAGTCAATAATAGTTAGTCAACGTCATAGTCATCATGTCAAGACCAATGTTTGCCAAGCCAGATCAAAATGTACGGTTGCTGAACAACTGTCAGTGAGCCAAGATATGCAATTACTTCCTCTCTCCAAAAAAAAGTATGTACTGCTTATTGATTTAACAAAGTGTGTGTAGACAATCTTCCTTCCACTTTAGTGTTCTAGTCTGCCATCTTCATCCTCCTTGTTCCATATAGACCAACAAAAAAATATGCTCCTCACTTACTTTACCTCTTATCCACCAAAACTGCAATAATCATCAGCATCACATAATCTCAATACTTCAATAATACCTCTTACGTCTACATATAAACCTTATCATGAATATCATTTACCTTTTCTCTTGTCCACCAAAATTCCAATAATCATCAACTTCACATAATCTCAATACCTCAATAATACCTATTCAATACGTCGATACATATAAACCTCAGCACCAATATCATTTCACTTCCATAACAACTCTTTCCTCTAGTCAGTCTCCTCGAACAAGTACAGAGAAAATCCTAGTGCAAACTTCAATTCAGCATCCCATACAATCCGAAGACACAGTGTCCACACACAACCTCTGTGTAATCCATCTGACCCAAATTTTCTACTCATTATAAATTATAAGATACATTTTGGTTCCTTGTCCATCATTAAATAAAAGAAATGCATACATGACCTCTAACAGACTTAGTTCGAATAACTCTCAGTAATTAAGTACGATTACGGAGTGTGAATGATCATAATATTTCACAGTGTGTACACCACTTCAAAAATTATGGCAAACAGAAGCAAACATGTGGAGTATTTCTTGTGTCAAGTATCACTTCCTATTTCAATTGCTCACGAAGAATGCCGTGTAATAACTGTCAATGGTCTAAACCTAATGTTGGTGTGTCGTGTCGTTAGCTTCCTTCCTATTAGCATAAATTTATACCGCTTTCATAAAACCTCCAGCTCATGTGGCTTCTATGAAGTTTCTCGTACTAATGTCGTTCGTCGAATTATAGCAGTTCATTTTCTTATCTTAAAAATATCAGGCACTGAGCGTAAGCAAAACATGCAGTAGCGAGTAAATATACCAGTAGAGAACAGAATGTCAACAAGTGGATGCAACACAATTCGTACAGCGAGGCTCTGCCAAGCAAACAATCTATAATTAACACCATAGTGTGGCCTAAACTCCATGTACGTACACCTCATATCAGCATTTCTATATATAGCAAATTAAAGAATAGTTATGAGAACAAACAGAAATGTGTAAATATGCAATCCATACGCAAAGCAGCAAATATGTATCTTACATAATAAACAGGTCATTAGCATCATATCAGCATAAGCAAATAAATGTTCGTGTGTCATCTTAATAAGTAAACATGAAGGCGCAAGCAGATAAATCACAAAGCATAACTTACATACATAACCATAGTCAGCACAATTAATCAGTTGACAATTACAATTTAAATAAATAAGCACAGCAGGCACATAATAAAAAAAAATACGACGTCAGTGAAAAAGCATAGCAGCCAAGCGATGCATAATATACACGAGTAACAAGCCTGTTCATTAATCAATCATTGTCAAAATCAGTAAATGTACGCAAGCACGTCGCTTCACAAGTAAATTCATAGAACATGAAATCTAGCACAAAGTATGAATCACGTAATCGCGAGCAGCAAATTACGCCTAAAGTACGTACCTAAGTGGAAATATGTTACCTAAAAAATAAACTCAATTAACAGTTACCTTTTTTAGTTTATTACTTTTTTCTTCGAAATTACATTCTTCCTGAAATTTTCTCGATAGCAAGTCGTCTTAACGTCGGACACGCACAGAATTTACCTGAAGGTCTTAAATATTTTATACAACCGTATCCTGAAAAATACTGAACGTTAATAACATAATTTATAAAGTCACCATAGCTTTATACAGAATTTAGTCGGAGAAATTAGACTGTGTATTTGTTTACGTCTGTCAGTGCATTCGCACTGAGCGCTCGATCAGCTGTAGACGCGTGACGTAGAAAGTGATTGTTTGCGGTCAACGACAGCCTTGTGCGGCGCGCAGCCTTCACTGTTGCTTTGAGTATGCGCCGCCGCCAGAACACAGCGCGGTATCCTTGCATTCTCCGCATGTTTACGTATAACTGTTGGTTTCTCGAAAGTATGTCATTCCACAAAAATTTTAACGTTAGATATGTGATGTATTCCCTTAGAGCGCCGAGATTTAAGAGTTTCTACTTCAACAGTGTTATCATGAATAATTTTGCGAATCCTATATGGACCGTTATAAAGCAGAAAAAATTTGCGACACAATCCCTTTCCTTTGTGAGACAAACGGTGGGACTTAATTAATACCTTTTGACCAACTGACAAAAAAATTTTAAACAACCAGGACGTTTCGCTGATTTCTCTCTTCTAGCAGCCGCAAATGTAATATTTCGTAGAGCCAGGTTGACAACTTCAGAATGCCGCAGTTTCCGTGTAGGCGGAAAAGAAACGATTTCAGAAATGCGATTTGTCGGTGCTTTATTTCTTACTATCAATAGAGGTGGTAAAGAAGTTGAATCATTAGGGAGTTCATTCAGAATGTTTTGAAAAATATGAAGATACTGATCCCAAGTTCCGTGATTCTGATGACAATAAAGACGACACAATTTATTAATTTCTTTCATCCATCTTTCTGAAGCGTTAGACTGAGGGTGAAAAAGTGAAATAAAAATTGGTTTAATCTTACGACGCCGTAGAGTACGAAGCCAAACTTTAGAGCGAAACTGTGATCCATTATCTGATATAACCTTATCAACATGACCAACTTCTTTAAGAAAATGTTTGATGAAAGCATTAGATACTGAACGAGCTGTTGCTTTGCGTAAAGGTGTAAAACACACATATTTTGATGTCAATTCCACTGCTACGAAAATGTACGCAAAACCATTAGTAGAACGAACCACTGGACCGAACAAATCGACTGCAGCCATCTCCTTTAATTTCGCTGGAATGATAGGAAACAACGGTGCTCTGTGAGAAATAATTGGCGGCTTAGCCTGTTGACATAGTTTTCATTTGGCAAGAACAGATCGAATACGTTTTTCCATATTACTGAAGTAGCAATTTTCTCGCAATTTATGAAAGCATATTCTGGGACCAAAGTGCGCATAACTGAAATGTGTGTACCAAATCAATTTATTGACCCACTCATCAGGAATACAAACTAACCAAACAGAGTTGTCGACCGATTTTCGTTTGAAAAGAATATCATTGCGAACTAAATAATACTGTCTGATCGCTACGCTTTCCTTTCTCCTCCACTTCTCCTTAATGTCCTTCCAGATTGGATCCTTGTTTTGCTCCTTAGCGATGTCCTGGAGCGAAGACGAAATAAAATTCTCAAACGCAACACCTTGAATGTACATCAAACAATAATGGTTTTCTTTGCAGTCCTCTTCAGCACTTTGTTTCAAACCCATAGGTGCACGTGATAAAGCATCAGCAACAATATTTGAAGATCCCTGTATGTAAACAATACTAAAATCAAATTCCTGTAGATACAACGCCCATCGTGACAATCTTCCATGAGTTAATTTTGTTGACATAAGAAATTCCAGAGCTCGATGATCGGTGTAAACCTTAGTATGTCTGCCAAACAAAAATGTGCGAAATTTTGTGAAAGTTCAAACAACAGCCAAAGCTTCAAGTTCCGTAATCGAATAATTCTTCTCTGATTTAGAGAGAACACGACTTCCAAATGCAATAGTCTTCTGTACTACAACGCCGTTTTCTTCTATCTCTTGAAATAAATGTGCACCTAGGCCTTTGTATGATGAGTCCGTCGCCAAACAAAAATCTTTAGATAAATCCGGATGTGAAAGAAGTGGAGCAGCAACTAAAGCATCACGAAGTTGTTCAAATTCTGACTGAGCTTCCTCATCCCAACACCAGTTAGATTTCTTTCCAGATAGTTCACATAAACGAGGTGTGGCCAAATTGTCCAATCTAACAAAGCGTCTAAGAAAATTACAGACACCAAGGAAACTACGAACATCACGTTTTGTGGTAGGAACAGCATAATTACGAATAGCGTCTAATTTTTCTGGATCAGGAAGAATACCTTCTGTAGAAATAATGTGACCAAGAAATTTCACCTGAGAACGACCAAATTCAGATTTTTCCAAGTTCACTGTCATGCCAACTCGTGCAAAAATACGTAATAATGAATCCAAAATTTTGTTATGCTCACTCCAAGAACGTTTAGCAATAAGAATATCGTCAACATATGAAGTAATATTGTCACGAAGATAAACAGGTAAAATTTCATTTAAACTACGAATGAATGCTGCAGAAGATACAGTAAGTCCAAACGGTAATTTCCGAAACTGGTAACAGTTACCAAAGGCTAAAAATGCAGTATATTTTCTACAATCAGGGTGGAGTTCTATTTGCCAAAAACTTGCGCGCATATCAATCGTGGATAAAACTTTAATTCCATGGAAATGTTGAAGAAGTTCATCTAAATTTTGTGGACGGTCAGTTTCAGGAATATGGAGCTGTATCATCCGACTCTCTGTCCCCATGTAAACTAAGATTTGTCAATTTATCTGAAATCTCCTCAACTCTTTCCGATAAGTCACCTATTTTTTCTTTCTGTTTATTTACGTCTTCCGTAAGTGTCGCGACTCGGGTTTCAGTATTAACACATTTGGTAGTTAACTGTTCATATTGTTGTGTTAGGTTATTTATTCTGTCATTTGGTACGGATTCCTCGATTCTCTCAAATATTTCTTCCTTATCGTGTGCACGTTGTAAATTTAACTCTGAAAATTTTTGTACTATCACGCGATCTCTTTCTTCCTGTTCTCTATCCTGTTCCTTTTGCCTAATCTCTACTGCAATTAATCTATTATTGTGAGAATTCAAAATCGGTTGTACTTCTTCTCTAATTTCTAGAATTCAAAATCGGTTGTACTTCTTCTCTAATTTCTTTCTTTAATTCATCTTTCATGTTTTTGAAACATGTCCCTATTCGTGAATCTAACCGTGTTTCCATTGTTTCCATCTCTGTTTTAATTGTTCCTATTTGTGATCCCACTGTTTTTAATTCAGATCCCAACTGTGATCCTAGTGAGTCTAACCGTGTTTCCATTGTTCCCATATCAGTTTCTAAACGTGTTGTCAAAGTTCCCATCTCTGTTTTAAATTCATATCTTTGTGAGTCTAACCGTGTTGCCAAAGTTCCCATCTGTGTTTTTAATTCAGATCCCAAATTTAATATTACACCCATCAACTGCTCCGTGTTAACCTGTCCGAAATTCCTTTCGCCCCTATCATTTCCCACAAAACCAGCTTCCTTCGTCATAGCTGTAAGGCTATCTGTGTTCGATACTATTACAGAATCTTCTGCCGTTAATCTCGGATTCTGTGAATTTTCTGATTGAGAAAAATTTTGAAATGGTTCCGGACTATTTTCCCGACTTATTAAATTGTTTTCCACTTCATTATTCATGATACTGTTTTCCTCTGTTGGCGAGTTCGCCATGTCAACACTTTCGTTATTCTGACTATTCATCATTTTTGCCTGTTTCATCGATCGCGTAATCATTTACAACACATACAAAACTCGTCACTATATGAAAATTACCCACAATGACTCCTCATCTCCAACAATACCATTCACACGAAATGTTTCCCTCAAACACGATTAACGAACAATTGAAATAATTGCACTAATTGTCAAACCCGTAGACAAGACAACAGAAATGAAATTTTACAAAAAAATACCATTTGAAGAATGACAATTACCATATCTACACATGCAATATAGACTACAATTACTAAACTACAAATTACAACAACAATACTACTGTCTACTATTTTTACAATCAGAAGAATTCCAAGGGACGATCCTGGCAGGGTCGCCACGTGCATGGGGGCTTAATTATAAAAGAATGCAAATAATTTTAATTCTCAGTCGCTGTACTGTCCGATTACGAAGTCTCGTAAACGGTTGGCCCTGACTAGTATTATTACGCAATCTGACTGCATAGAACTACAACAAAGAATGAAATGGAAAGTTTCATTAACACAATTAATTAATTAAGTCCCCAGCAACTATAAAACCTACGAAACCAAAGCACAAGTGTAACTGTTCTGTGTGTGGAAGTATGACTCAACGTACGCATCTGGCACGGTTCTTCTTCAATAACACACGAAATTTTAAATATCATTTATACTGAATTAATTAAAGAAAATAGAAATACCATAATTACTCAAGAAAACCAGAATTACACTCTAATACAAGACCACAAGCCAGACGCTTTGTTGGCTGAACCTATAATGACGCATTATTTAAGACACTGAAATAATGAAAAAAAACACAGAATATTTTACCTTCATATATATTGACGAAAAGCACTCTGATCATTACAGTATTTCCATTCGAACCATCTGCTGTCTATCCCATCAAACAACTGCATAAAACATGGAACAAGCACTCCTTACTACAACATCTCGACAAGCACACTCCACCACGACCTCTCGACAGGAACTGACTACCACGAGTCCTCGACAAGCACTGCCCACTACGACATCTCAATAATCACTGCCAGTGGAGGCGGCAGAACAATACTCTCTAGCGCGGTCTCTGGCGCTGTGGCTCAGTGTAGCCACCTCTCAATATATATATATATATATATATATATATATATATATATATATATATTTGAATTACAAAAAACTAATAACAAAAAAAATTGCATGACGCGAGATTCGATCCGGCGACCTTCGGATTACGAACCCGAGCGAATTGCTTATGCATGTTGGTGAAGGCAGATCGCTCTCCAATTGCACCGCCTCCATTTTTCCGTTTTTTTAACAGGGTGTACCAAAGCTCTCCCGTCCGCACTGATTTTCGACGATGTTATAAGTTGCGCTAGGGACCGCATCTACCTTCTTTCGAAGTTATCAGGCAACTATGCTGTTATGCGGCGGCTCGTTTCGGCCCATTCAACATCTGTCCTTCAAGTGTAACGAGCGAGTAACGGAGTTCATATTTCATACCTGCCGCAGCGAATTTGTGTTCGTGGGGTCTCTATTCTAATTCGAACGCTTGACTTACGCTATACGTATTCGTTTCGGAATATCGTTTCTACGTCTTCCGTTAACTACACTTGGTTAACATTATGAAGACAATTAATAACATTTATGAAATACAACTTTGTTTGCGGAAAACATAATGATATATATATATATATATATATATATATATATATATATATATATATATTTGAATTACAAGAAACAAATACTAAAAAAAATTTGCATGGTGCGAGATTCGATCCGGCGACCTTCAGATTACAAATCCGAGCGCTTACCAATGCACCACGACGCTGTGTAAAAGTGATAATCGTAGAGAGTATTTCACGACAACGGTTTCTTTTAACTGTCGATTTTCTCGACAATGGCTGAGAAGTGCATCTTCGTGCTTTGCCACATTACACCTCTGGCCATGAGCTTTTATTATGCCCAGTATGAATCGAATCTGAATTTCACAATTGGCGGCTTCCCCTTGTGAGTCAATTTCAGACAAAGTAATAATTTCCTTAGCTGCCTGTGTTTCTTGTGTCTCATTATAAACAAGGTAAATAAACTAGTTGTATCTGATTTGCGCCAGTTCTCTGTTGGCTCGACCACTAAACTTCCGTCTTGAAAATAATAGCCGGCCGGTGTGGCCGAGCGGTTCTAGGCGCTTCAGTCTGGAACCACGCGACCACTGCGGTCGCAGGTTCGAATCCTGCCTCGGGCATGGATGTGTGTGATGTCCTTAGGTTAGTTAGGTTTAAGTAGTTCTAAGTCCTAGGGGACTGATGACCTGAGATGTTGAGTCCCATAATGCTCAGAGCCATTTGAACCATTTTTGAAAATAATATAGGAGAGAAAATAGGCAAACAAAGCTGGCTATGCAAAACTTTGGATACAGCATCGACAAGAAATCCTACTAGAAGTAGAAGAAGAAGCCTTTAAGGTTAATGATTTTTTAGTGATTTCTGCTAACAAAACTGGAGACGTGTGTAGAAAAACGGAATTTATTTTTATGACTTTCTTTAATTAGTTGTTTGCAACATAATACTTTGCGGGAACTCTTCATTGAGAAATTAAGTATTTATTGTTCAAGAAAGTGTAATGAGTATAATATTTAGTGTCCATCATTTGATCTGTTATAGACAATTCTTTAAATACGTAAGACGCATCCACAATAATATCGAAAACATTTTTTCCCTTCAAAAAGTTTGTGCCTATAGTTAATTACAGTAGTAGAAAGAGAAAATAACAACAACAACCATATTTTACTTTTGCATTACGCAAAAAGTAATGACGTAAACCTTTAGATATGAATATTAAAAGCTATTTTCAAAACAAAAGAAAATCACACTTTTCTGTTAACCATTTATAATGCATAGAAAAATATTTTAGTGGCTGGTGCAATATGTAAGTGAATGTGGTTAATATTTTTCCTGCAATGGCAAACTACAAATGTGTGAATGACCAGCATGTAAATTTGGAGGTAGTCAGATGATGTATCTGCATATATTTAGTTTGTAATGCACTGACATGTTCCACGTCATAGTGAATTATCGTGCACGTGAGTCACTGGACAGTCAACAGACGAAGCCAGCATACGACACATTAGCTGCCATTTGCTCATTTTACCACATCTATCTTAGGCTTGGCATCGTCTAACAGCAAGTTTGATGTTTCTGGTGTAAGAAATTGAAGGTCGTCAGGAGATTGACATCTCCACAGAAAGACGCCAATGGACTATCTTAAACAAAACTGTTTGCTCTACCCTAAATTTTAATTTTCCTAAATTCACACTTTTTTTGTATATATACCAGAAATGCAAGTTCCCCGAGCAGAAGTGGTGGGCGTAGAGCTACTGGCTTCACCTGGAATTCAGCATGGATGTTGTTTAATGGGACTGAAGGATTTACTTGATTTTAGTCAGATTGTATAAGCAACTCTGGCCGATACAGGAAGGTATGCATTCAGATTTCTCTTAGTAGTTGTTACGTGTTTTTAAACATACGAATGTGAGCATTACAAAAGTTATTCCTACAAGGAACAATTTTATTACACTGCAGCTTCTGAACATTAATCTACCCCACCCACTCACTCACTTTATTACACTAAAGAGCACGTGATACATGTATAACGTCACTTCATGATAAAACTGAAGGGTAGAAACGTTTCGAAGGGATACGATGATAACACTAAACATGTAAGGATAGAACTCCATTTCTTAATCAGACGGAGCGGCTATAGACTTTGAAATCAAATGAGGTCACACTGACCGACGCTACGTTATGTCAAGATTTCCATCAGGTTCAGCTTTTTCGCTTTGTTGTGCAAAAGCAGGACATTACTACAGAACTATCAAAATTTATGTTTTCATTTATAACTCTGAAACCGTTCTGCCAAGAATCCATTAATATGACTCGCAAATAATTGTTTAAGCCGGAAGCTGGTTGGCTCCTTTTTTAAAACAAGTCCGAAAATAGTGCGTAGTCTATTTCTGTTCACACGTCTATGGACGTACCTTTAAAAAACCACCAAATACGTTAGGGCGTAGCTGACCATTGGATTATCGCTCAGTACTTTTTTCCCCCACAGCTCCTCGGGTAGCTAATACCTTCTGGAGTCTCAAGGGCCGGGCCCGTGCCTGACAGAAATAACGGAGTGTTATCAGTTGATTTATCTCAGTTTGGTGGTAACAATGGGTGGCTCTACTCTATTAGCGCGGATGCTTATAAATTGTGTACAAGGGCAGTCGAAATTAGCTAGTACGGTTTGGCTGTAGACATTTATCACGCCGGAGGCGCTCAACTAAGACGAATTGCGCGTCCGGCCGGCAATGCTCTCCGCCCACAAGATTGCCTCAGGGAATCGCTGCCCATAAACTCAGCATCCGCTGAAACGTTTCGGAGGCCACGCTTTGTTATCAGATTCATCTGCTTTAATTTCCTCTCCACCGTGAACCTTATGATTGATTGCGACAGTGTTCGAGATTCGACAAGATGAACAAAGGAAATACGGTGTTAAACAATTACTTTTAATTGGATCACTCTAGTGAAGTACTAATAGTTGTTTAGCTTCGTTGCAATACTGCAGGTGGGTTCAAGAAAACGTATCAATGCGATAGCTCGTAAACTAAACATCAGAACCACCCTACGCCACAATTAGTGCAATTATTCCTCTGACCAGTAATGGCTTAGTTGAGCATTTAGTACTTTCAATGCTGTCCTAACGGAATGTCACCTTTTCCCTGCCTTTCTAGATTGAGAAGCAAAGCAATAACGTCTACAGTCATCGGAGAAGTCGTTTGATAATCGAGTACGCTGACCTGATTCCAGAAGTATCCATTCCTACCACTCAATGAGCCAAAACCGCGGTCACACGGATACAGTTTCAACCAAGATGTTGTTGCTTAACCCATGATGAAGCGTTCGCTCTTCTGTTTGCTTCTTTCTACGAAGTGATTAAATATCACTGGTTCCTGGGTTATGCCATACGTAAATGTAAGGAAGGAGCATCACTACCAATTTCTTAACATGTCGTCCATACGAGATGCATCGCAATGGCGTGGAATGCTTCAGCTATCACGACTTATCTGAAATTTAGTATATTAAAGCGAATGTTATCAGTATGAACTAAAATACAGATATGTCTGTAACCAGATATTTTTATTTTACGATCCCATGACGCTTTTCGAAGTATTGATATCATGTGGAGTCGATAAAAATTAGTATAGCATGAATATTTATATTATATGAATGATTTTGAGAACAATATCAGACACTGTCCTAACGTTTTTACATAATCCTTTTCAAAAGTACATATACACTACACGCTTCATTACGTCAGTTGATTCTGTCCCACAGACACCCGTAACTTTTCAGTAATGGAGCCAAACGCACGTTCATTTTCATTTAGAATAATTCATGTACATATATAAATTATCTTAGAAGAAAGATTAAGAAAAGGCAAACCTACGTTTCTAGCATTTGTAGACTTAGAGAAAGCTTTTGACAACGTTAACTGGAATACTCTCTTTCAAATTCTGAAGGTGGCAGGGCTAAAATACAGGGAGCGAAAGGCTATTTACAATTTGTACAGAAACCAGATGGCAGTTATAAGAGTCGAGGGGCATGAAAGGGAAGCAGTGGTTGGGAAAGGAGTGAGACAGGGTTGTAGCCTCTCCCCGATGTTATTCAATCTGTATATTGAGCAAGCAGTAAAGGAAACAAAAGAAAAATTCGGAGTAGGTATTAAAATTCATGGAGAAGAAGTAAAAACTTTGAGGTTCGCCGATGACATCGTAATTCTGTCAGAGACAGCAAAGGACTTGGAAGAGCAGTTGAACGGAATGGACACTGTCTTGAAAGGAGGATATAAGATGAACATCAACAAAAGCAAAACGAGGATAATGGAATGTAGTCAAATTAAATCGGGTGATACTGAGGGGATTAGATTAGGAAATGAGACACTTAAAGCAGTACAGGAGTTTTTCTATTTAGGGAGTAAAATAACTGATGATGGTCGAAGTAGAGAGGATAGAAAATGTAGACTGGCAATGGCAAGGAAAGCGTTTCTAAAGAAGAGAAATTTGTTAACATCGAGTATAGATTTAAGTGTCAGGAAGTCGTTTCTGAAAGTATTTGTATGGAGTGTAGCCATGTATGGAAGTGAAACATGGACGATAACCAGTTTGGACAAGAAGAGAATAGAAGCTTTCGAAATGTGGTGCTACAGAAGAATGCTGAAGATAAGGTGGGTAGATCACGTAACTAATGAGGAGGTATTGAATAGGATTGGGGAGAAGAGAAGTTTGTGGCACAACTTGACTAGAAGAAGGGATCGGTTGGTAGGACATGTTTTGAGGCATCAAGGGATCACAAATTTAGCATTGGAGGGCAGCGTGGAGGGTAAAAATCGTAGAGGGAGACCAAGAGATGAATACACTAAGCAGATTCAGAAGGATGTAGGTTGCAGTAGGTACTGGGAGATGAAGAAGCTTGCACAGGATAGAGTAGCATGGAGAGCTGCATCAAACCAGTCTCAGGACTGAAGACCACAACAACAACCACAACATATATAAATAAACAGAATGGACTGTGTCTTCAAAGGAAGATATAAGATGAACATTAACAAAAGGAAAACGAGGATAATGGAATGTAGTCGAATAAAGTCGGGTGATGCTGAGGGAATTAGATTAGGAAATGAGACACTTAAAGTAGTAAATGAGTTTTGCTGTTTGGGGAGCAAAATAACTGATGATGGTCGAAGTAGAGAGGATATAAAATGTAGTCTGGCAATGGCAAGGAAAGCGTTTCTGAAGAAGAGAAATTTGTTAACATCGAATATAGGTTTAAGTGTCAGGAAGCCGTTTCTGAAAGTATTTGTATGGAGTGTAGCCACGTATGGAAGTGAAACATGGACGATAAATAGCTTGGACAAGAAGAGAATAGAAGCTTTCGAAATGTGATGCTACAGAAGAATGCTGAAGATTAGATGGGTAGATCACATAACTAATGAGGAGGTATTGAATAGAATTGGGGAGAAGAGGAGTTTGTGGCACAACTTGACAAGAAGAAGGGACCGGTTGCTAGGACATGTTCTGAGGCATCAGGGGATCACAAATTTAGCATTGGAGGGCAGCGTGGAGGGCAAAAATCGTAGAGGGAGACCAAGAGATGAATACACAAAGCAGATACAGAAGGATGTAGGTTGCAGTAAGTACTGGGAGATGAAGAAGCTTACACAGGATAGAGTAGCATGGAGAGCTGCATCAAACCAGTCTCAGGACTGAAGAACACAACAACATATAAATAAAAGATAACAATTAGAAACGAATACACAAAACAATAAGTAATCTTTAATAAATGTTCTAGAACCATCACATCTATGCATCTATGCCTGTAACCTGAGGATACTTTTCGTTATGCAGTAGAGTAAAATTATAGTTGTGTTCCCTTTTTTTTTTTTTTTGACGTAAGCCCACCTTTAACGTTTCATTGTTATTTGTCATTGTAACTGATATTTAACAACACATAAAATGGTATCTTACCGTGATTGTAGGCCTAATTGTGCAACAACCTGGGCATCCGGACTTGAACGTTGGCGACTATTTAATTTATGGTCGGACATTACACTACAGTCACACGGAACATATTTAAATTAATTGTCACTGAATTTGCCTATCGTCACCAATAATAAGGTTCCAAGGTTCAAATGGCTCTGAGCACTATGGGACTTAACAGCGGAGGTCATCAGTCCCCTAGAACTTAGAACTACTTAAACCTAAGTAACCTAAGAACAGCACACACATCCATGCCCGAGGCATGAAGCGCCTAGAACCGCTCGGCCACCGCGGCCGACCCACCAATAACAAGGCCTAGTGTTCTGTATACCTAACGAGGTCTTTGAACAGCCGATCATATCATTTCAAATAATTCCTATTCAGTTCATTTTTTTTGCCTATATTGTGATTTTAAAACCTGTACAACAGGCAGGCTGTCGGCAACATTCTACGCTGCTCTTCAGCCATAGAATAGACAATGAGAAAAAACAGAAAGAATACACATAAGTTACATAATGGCGGGTAATAAAACAGTAGACACATAAATACAAAAACACGGAGCCGTTCACACTCGACCATAATCCACACTACAAACTGTTGACACGACGCACTAACGCTGAAGATGTCGATGGCACATGTGAACAATGGAGTGTGATGGTGAACACTAAACACAAAACACGACGGCACACACGAGAAACGGATGGCGGTGATCTCCGGCGCGCTGATGTTCACGTAACGTGTGCGAGTCCGGGGATCTGCCAAGAGGGGGAGAAGGGTGGGGGGGAGGGAGATGGGAGTGCAAAGATGCCAATGGCAGAGGAGATGGGAGGAGGAGTAGAGGGACGGGGGAAGCCTGGGGGAGGAGTGGGAAGAAAGGGAGGAGGGAGGGAAGGAGGAGAGAAGGGTGGGAGAGTGCCCAAAGGAAAAAACACAGGGAGTGGAGGATCAAAGCTGATGGGAGGGGTAGATGGAGGGGAGGAGTGCATCATCAGGGAGGGGGAGCTGGCAGAAGCCACCTTGGGAGGGGGTAAGGAGGGTGGAGAGATGGAGACCGGGTGGGACGTGGGAATACAGGCGCGGCAGTGGGCGGGGGTGGGAGAGGATGGATGAGACAGGCGGGTGAGGAGGATCGAGTTTACGGGAGGTGTAGAGGATCCGTATCTGTTCGAGGAAAAGGAGGAGGTGCGGGAACGGAATTAGGTTGTACAGAATCCGCGTGGGGGAGGGGAGATGTATGCGATAGGCGAGGCGGAGAGCATGGCGTACAAGGATCTGAAGGGATTTATAAAAGGTAGGGGGTGGAGATCCAGGCAGTTTGGGCGTAACAGAGGATAGGGCGGATGAGGGATTTATAGGTGTGGAGTATGGTGGAGTCCAGACCCCACGTACGGCCAGAAAGGAGCTTGAGGAGACAGAGTTGGGAGCGTGCCTTGGCTTGGATTGTCTAGAGATGGGGGGTCCAGGAGAGGCGACGGTCGGGGGTGACGCCAAGGTACTTAAGGGTTGGGGTGAGGGCGATGGGATGGCCATAGATGGTTAGATAGAAATCGAGGAGGCGGAAGGAAGGGGTGGTTTTGCCTACAATGATCGCCTGGGTTTTGGAGGGATTGACCTTGAGCAACCACTGGTTGCACCAAGTGGTGAACCGGTCAAGATGGGATTGGAGAAGGTGTTGGGAACGCTGCAGGGTGGGGGCAAGGGCAAGGAAGGCGGTGTCATCGGCAAACTGGAGAAGGTGGACGGGGGGTGACGGCGGCGGCGGCATGTCCGCCGTATACAAAAGGTAAAGAAGGGGGGAGAGGACGGAGCCTTGCGGCACACCGGCGGAGGGGTAGAAGGTGTAGGAATCCATGTTATGGATGGTGATGTAGGAAGGATGGTGGGAGAGAAAGGAGCCGATCAGACGGACGTAGTTAATGGGAAGGGCGAAGGTTTGGAGCTTGAAGAGGAGACCGGAATGCCAGATGCGGTCATAGGTGCGTTCGAGGTCCAGGGAGAGGAAGATTGCGGAGCGACGGGAATTAAGCTCTTCGGAAAGGCGATGAGTGAGGTGAACGAGAAGGTCATTGGAAGAGAAGGATGGCCGAAAGCCACACTGGGTAACGGGAAGGAGGCGGTGCAGGCGGAGATGCTGGTGGATGCATCGAGTGAGGATGGATTCCAGGACCTTGCTGAAGACCGAGGTAAGGCTGATGGGACGGTAGGAGGAGATGGCGGATGGTGGTTTACCGGGTTTAAGGAACATCAGGATACGGGAGGTTTTCCACAGGTCGGAGTAGTAGCCGGTGGACAGGACTACATTTTATAGCCTGGCCAGGGTGGAGAGGAAAGAGACAGGAGCTTCATGAAGGTGGTGGTAGGTGACACGTTCGTGACCAGGAGTGGTGTTGCGTTTTGTGCGGAGTGTAGCAATGAGATCCTGTGTAGTGATAGGGGCATTGAGTTCCGTGTGTGCAATGTTGTCCAAGTACTTGAAACCAGGTGCAAGGGGAGGGACAGAGGTGTCAGTTCAATCGCGGACATCCGGGAAGAGGGAGTAATCGAACTGGGATTTGTCGGGGATGGAAAAGACATCGGAGATGTAGGAGGCAAAGTGATTGGCCTTATTAAGGGTGTCAGGGAAGGGGTGATCATCATGGAGAAGAGGATAGTAGGGGGAGGATTTTGTTCCGGTAAAGCGACGGAAGGCTGACCAGAACTTGGACGAGTTTATAGGTAGGGTAGCATTTAAACGGGTGCATGTCTGTCGCCAGTCCCGGCGTTTCTTAGCCTCGAGCAAGTTTCGGATGTGTCGCTGGAGTTGCCAGTGGCGTCGTAGTGTGTCCAGGTCACGCGTGTGGAGGAAGGCACGGTAGAGACGGTGGGATTCACGGAGGAGGAGGACGGCCTGTGGGGTTAAGGTAGGACGGTGGGGGTGGATGGCGACAGTAGGGACGTGGGCCTCCATGGCCTCAGACAAGGTCTGCTGGAGGGTGGCTATCGACCTGGGTGGAGAGGGTATCCCGGTAGGCATTACAGTAGGCACGGGAATAATCATGGACGTACTTCGGGGGAGGGTCATTACAAGGGTCGGGCAGGGGCGACGACCGTCTGAAATGGTGAGGAGGACAGGGAAATGGTCGCTACCAATGGGCTCCAGGACATCCACCGTTATGAAGCCAAGGAGGTTAGGGGAGGAGAGGATGACATCGGGAGTGAAGTTGGATTCGGGATGGGTGTGCTGGGGATTGGGGACGAGGTCGCCTTGAAAGGACGAGAGGAACCGATGCCACCGCCGTAACTGGGCGGCGGAACGACTATGGATGTTGAAGTCGGCAGCGATCACGTAGGAGGAGAAGGTACGGTCAATGTGGGAGAGGAAATCGAAAGGAATAGGGGCGTTAGGGTGGACATAGATGGTGGCTCAGGTGACGGTAAGGCCGGGGAAGAAGAGACTAAGGATCAGGTGTTCGGTGGGGTCGGGAAGGAGAGGTTGGAGCCGAACCGGGATCTGGCGGTGGTGACCAATGGCAACTCCGCCACGTGCAATCGGGAGGGGATTATCGGAGCGGTGAAGGAGGTAGGACGAAGTGTGAATGGTGTGGTGGGGTTTGAGGAAGGTTTCATTGAGGAGGAAGGCATCCATGCGGTGGGTGGCAAGGGTGTGCAGGAAGAGGTTCTTGTTGGTGGGAAGGGAGCGGATGTTGTTGAACAGGATACGTTGCTATCCCGCCATGACAAGGTTTTAGACGAGGGTGTCAAGACGGGAGAAGGTGAAATGGGCCTGGTTATGGGAGTAGGTGGCATACATTTTTAGGTAAAAGACGGAACGGGCGGCGAGGGATATCTGTTGGAGAGTGTGGGGGCGCTGAAAAGGGTGAACATTTTGGAGGACGATGGTAAGGCCTATTCAGTTCATTTAATCCAACACATAAATATACCCTGACATGATACTTCTTTGTGTATCCCTATGATATATCATGGCAGCGAATAATCCAATTATAATCAATAAATCTGCAAGCACACTTATTCTCTCACGCATTCGTGTCACCATATACAGGGTGGTCCATTGATAGTGACCGGACCAAATATCTCACGAAATAAGCATCAAACGAAAAAGATACAAAGAACGAAACTCGCCTAGCTTGAAGGGGGAAACCAGATGGCGCTATGGTTGTCCCGCTAGATGGCGCTGTCATAGGTCAAATGGATATCAACTGCATTTTTTAAAAATAGGAACCACATTTTTATTATATATTCGTGTAGTATGTAAAGAAATATGAATGTTTTAGTTGGACCACTTTTTTCGCTTTGTGATAAATGGCGCTGTAATAGTCACAAACGTATAAGTACGTGGTATCACTTAACATTCCTCCAGTGCGGACGGTATTTGCTTCGTGATACATTACCCGTGTTAAAATAGAGCGTTTACCAATTGCGGAAAAGGTCGATATCGTGTTGATGTATGGCTATTGTTATCAAAATGTATGCTACTCGGAATCCTGGACGACATCATCCAAGTGTCCTAACCGTTCGACGGATAGTTGCGTCATTTAAAGAAACAGGAAGTGTTCAGCCACATGTGAAACGTCCGTCACGACCTGCAACAAATGATGATGGCCAAGTAGGTGTTTTAGCTGCTGTCGCGGCTAATCCTCACATCAGTAGCAGTCAAATTGCGAAGGGAATCGGGAATCTCAAAAACTTCGGTGTTGAGAATGCTACATCAACATCGATTGCACCCGTACCATATTTCTATGCACCAGGAATTGCATGGCGACGACTTTGAACGTCGTGTACAGTTCTGCCAGTGGGCACAAAAGAAATTACGGGACGATGACAGATTTTTGCACGCGTTCAATTTAGCGACGAAGCGTCATTCACCAACAGCGGTAACGTAAACCGGCATAATGTGCGCTATTGGGCAACGGAAAATCCACGATGGCTGCGACAAGTGGAACATCAGCGACCTTGGCGGGTTAATGTATGGTGCGGCATTATGGGAGGAAGGATAATGGGCCCCCATTTTATCGATGGCAATCTAAATGGTGCAATGTATGCTAATTTCCTACGTAACGTTCTACCGATGTTACTACAAGATGTTTCTCTGCATGACAGAATGGCGATATACTTCCAACATGATGGATGTCCGGCACACAGGTCGCATGCGGTTGAAGCGGTATTGAATAGCATATTTCACGACAGGTGGATTGGTCGTCGAAGCACCATACCATGGCCCGCACGTTCACCGGATGTGACGTCCCGGGCTTTTTTTCTGTGGGGAAAGTTAAAGGATATTTGCTATCGTGATCCACCGACAACGCCTGACACCATGCGTCAGCGCATTGTCAATGCATGTGCCAACATTACGGAAGACGAACTACTCGCTGTTGAGAGGAATGTCTTTACACGTATTGCCAAATGCGTCGAGGTTGACGGACATCATTTTGAGCATTTATTGCATTAATGTGGTATTTACAGGTAATCACACTGTAACAGCATGCGTTCTCAGAAATGATTAGTTCACAAAGGTACATGTATCGCATTGGAACAACCGAAATAAAATGTTCCAACTTACCTACGTTCTGTATTTTAATTTAAAAAACCTACCTGTTACCAGCTGTTCGTCTAAAATTGTGAGCCATATGTTTGTGACTATTGCAGCGCCATCTGTCACAAAGCGAAAAAAGTGGTCCAACTAAAACATTCATATTTCTTTACGTACTACACGAATATGTAAAAAAATGGGGGTCCCTATTGAAAACAACGCAGTTGATATCCGTTTGACCTATGGCAGCGCCGTCTAGCGGGCCTACCATAGCGCCATCTGATTTCCCCCTTCAAGCTAGACAAGTTTCGTACTTTGTAGTTTTTTCGTTTAGCACTTATTTCGTGAGATATTTTGTCCGGTCACGATCAATGGACCATTCTGTATACCGTATGTGTTCTGGCCGGAGGCAGTTCGCTCCGAGCTCTTGTACGTGCAAGTGCTGAATAAACCTTCGTTAAGTGAAGTTAGTGTTCGTCATTCATCTAATTACACCTTCTTCTACGTGACATTATTCTGGTGGAGACGCTAGGTATCTGAACTTGTGATAGCGCACGTTATCGATGACACAGTGGTTCCGATCAGGCCACAACAGAGCCGCCGATTACGTGGCGAGAAACCCGAGTTCTATCTATAATCAACAGATCGCAATCTATCGGAGACAGAAGAAGAAGAGGACGTTACGATGACAGCAACTGTGTGCCACCACATGAGACATCCTTCCGGGTTATCTGGTGACGATGGCCAAGATCCAAACAATTGGCTGAAGGTATATGAGCGTATAGCCAAATTTAACAAATTAGATGGCACGGTGTGTTTGGCTAACGTATTTTTCTTCTTGAATGGCACTGCCAAGCAATGGTTTGAGAACAAAGAGGAGAAGTTCACAAGCTGGGAAGTATTCCAGGCGGAACTGCGCAAGTATTTCGGCGACACACAACGACAGAAGTGCAAGGCTGAAGATAAATTAAAGTGTAGGACACAGCGTCCAGGAGAAACGATAGCATCCTATATTCAAGACGTCTTGGAGCTGTGTAAAATAGTGGATCCTAGAATGAAGGGGGAAGATAAGGTTGCACATTTCATTGCGGACATGTATCAAGCCCTACTCCTGGAGGAGGTTCCGACAGCAGACGACTTCATAAAATGGTGCCAGTATATCGAGACGATGCATCAGAAAAGAATTACACTCAAGAAGTTAGAACGGCTTCCTAACGTCGTATCGTTGTGTGTGACCGAGGAAGCAACTGATTTCACAAGTGTTCTTCGTTAAATAGTGACAGAGGAAGTTCAGAAGGCACTTGGATTGCACAGCGAGCAAAAAACCGAGACGCTTTAAGAGGTCATAAGGGAAAAATGGAACAGACATTGAACTCAATCTCTCGTCCTTCATTTCCCTTTAAAAAGGTAGAAAAAAGTCGAGACTCAGGGGAAGTTACGTTCCTACAATGCCGCATAAGGATCCTGTCTGGGCACGCGCCAAGGAAGACTGACGTCTGGACGACCCAGGATAACCAACCAGTATGTTTCCACTGCGGACGACCGGGACATGTGGTGCACTATTGTCGAGAAAGACGGCGGATATTTGATTACGCCCGCGCCAGAAGACAACAGACCGATCTTAGCCGAGGTCAACTCCGGGACGACGAAGATGAACAAGAAGATGTGGGTGCAGGACGACATAAGTCACCATCGCCGCAAGCTAGCCATTGGAAAGGACGCTCCCCAACACGGTGATCAAGGTTCCAACGCCGTTTAGAAGCTCCTGCCGATCACCCAGCCGCCGCAACCTGGAAAACTAAAAGGTACGACCTTATTTGGAGGTGAGGTCGCCGAAGAGAAAAATCCTATGCCACGATCACTACAAAAATGATAGGAAACTACGTCGATATCCTCATGGGTGGCCGATCAGTCCAAGCTCTTGTGGACTCTGGAGCATCATTTTCAGTCATTTCGGAGAAGTACCGTCGCCAGTTGCAGAAAACCGTACATCTACATTTATATCTACATGACTACTCTGCAATTCACATTTAAGTGCTTGGCAGAGGGTTCGTCGAACCACAATCATACTATCTCTCTACCATTCCACTCCCGAACAGCGTGCGGGAAAAACGAACACCTAAACCTTTCTGTTCGAGCTCTGATTTCTCTTATTTTATTTTGATGATCATTCCTACCTACGTAGGTTGGGCTCAAAAAAATATTTTCGCATTCGGAAGAGAAAGTTGGTAACTGAAATTTCGTAAGTAGATCTCGCCGCGACGAAACACGTCTTTGCTTAAATGACTTACATCCCAATTCACATATCATATCTGCCACACTCTCTCCCCTATTACGTGATAATACAAAACGAGCTGCCCTTTTTTGCACCCTTTCGATGTCCTCCGTCAGTCCCACATGGTAAGGATCCCACACCGCGCAGCAATATTCTAACAGAGGACGAACGAGTGTAGTGTAAGCTGTCTCTTTAGTGGACTTGTTGCATCTTCTAAGTGTCCTGCCAATGAAACGCAACCTTTCGCTCGCCTTCCCCACAATATTATCTATGTGGTCTTTCCAACTGAAGTTGTTCGTAATTTTAACACCCAGGTACTTAGTTGAATTGACAGCCTTGACAATTGTACTATTTATCGAGTAATCGAATTCCAACGGATTTCTTTTGGAACTCATGTGGATCACCTCACACTTTTCGTTATTTAGCGTCAACTGCCACCTGCCACACCATACAGCAATCTTTTATAAATCGCTTTGCAACTGATACTGGTCTTCGGATGACCTTACTAGACGGTAAATTACAGCATCATCTGCGAACAACCTAAGAGAACTGCTCAGATTGTCACCCAGGTCATTTATATAGATCAGGAACAGCAGAGGTCCCAGGACGCTTCCCTGGGGAACACCTGATATCACTTCAGTTTTACTCGATGATTTGCCATTTATTACTACGAACTGCGACCTTCCTGATAGGAAATCACGAATACAGTCGCACAACTGAGACGATACCCCATAGGCCCGCAGCTTGATTAGAAGTCGCTTGTGAGGAACGGTGTCAAAAGCTTTCCGGAAATCTAGAAATACGGAATCAACTTGAGATCCCCTGTCGATTGCGGCCATTACTTCGTGCGAATAAAGAGCTAGCTGCGTTGCACAAGAACGATGTTTTCTGAAACCATGCTGATTACGTATCAATAGATCGTTCCCTTCGAAGTGATTCATAATGTTTGAATACAGTATATGCTCCAAAACCCTACTGCAAACCGACGTCAATGATATAGGTCTGTAGTTCGATGGATTACTCCTACTACCCTTCTTAAACACTGGTGCGACCTGCGCAATTTTCCAATCTGTAGGTACAGATCTATCGGTGAGCGAGCGGTTGTATATGATTGCTAAGTAGGGAGCTATTGTATCAGCGTAATCTGAAAGGAATGCCGTATTCGTCGACTACAAAACATCTCTGTGAAGGTGACTAATGGAAAATATGTAAAACCTACAGGAAGATGTGTCATTCGTGTGGGTATAAGTTGCCATACACAGTCCTTAGAATTCATCGTCTTACAAGAGTGTAGTCATGACGTCATTCTCGGATGGGACTTTTTGAAAGCTTCTCAGGCAATTATAGATTTTGGTCGCTCGAAGATTATGCTAGACGAGATGAGATACTGTGGACAGGAAGATGTGATTCCGAGTGTGTGGAGACTATGCATGCTGGATGAAGTGATCATTCCTGCAGTCAGCGCTAGAAAGGTAACTGTAATGTTTCACGCCATGCATCAACCTATGGATCTTGTAGTGGAATGTAAGAAAAGCATACTACTGAAGAATAACTTGGTCATCCCAGCCTCTGTCGTCTCGTTTAAGAACGGATTCGGTGAATTGTGGATAGTTAACTGTTGCCGAGAACAGCAGATCCTTCCAAGGCGCATGTGGGTACCAAACCCCGAGCCGTTAATTTCACAACAGCTGAACGTCATAGATCCTCCCATGCCGAGTCTGTGGGTGAAATTAGCGCTGCCACTACGAGTCAAGATCTTCTAGCTCGACTATCAGCAGATCTCACTAAGGAACAACAGAAGAAGCTACTTGCCATTCTTCAAGAGTTCTCTGAATGCTTCAATCAACAGAGCAAATTAGACAAATCGACGGTGAAGCACAGGATTAGCACTGGAGACCATCAACCAAAAAGCCAGAAAGCATACCGTGTGTCAGTAAAGAAACATCGAATAATTCGCGACGTGGTAGAGAAAATGATGAAGAATGACATCATTCAGCCTTCGCAGAGTCCATGGTCGTCACCAGTGGTTCTCGTCAGGGAGAAGGATGGCAGATGGCGCTTTTGTGTTGATTACAGGAAGCTTAATAAGATAACTAAAAAGGACGTTTACCCTCTTTCACGAGTTGACGATATACTAGATGGTCTGAAGGGGGCTAAGTTTTTCTCAACCATGGACATGTACTCGGGATACTGGCAAACCGAAGTAGATGAGGATGATCGTGAGAAAACTGCATTCATTACCCCTGAGGGCCTGTCTGAGTTTAAGGTAATGCCATTTGGCTTGTGTAATGCACCAGCAACTTTTGAACGGACGATGGATAATCTTCTAAATCACCTGAAGTCGACGATGTGTCTTTCTTATTTAGATGACATTATAGTGCTTGATGAACACATAAAAAGACTGAGGGCCGTTCTTAAGGGTCTCCAACAAGGCGGACTGAAGCTTAATCCAAGAAAGTGTCTCTTTGGAGCAAAAGAAATGAAAATACTTGGACACCTGGTATCAAAACGAAGGTGTGCGGTCAGACCCAGAAAACGTGAGATCTATCACGGAATTTCCTATTCCTAAAAGTATTAGAGATGTGAGAAGCTTCCTCGGATTATGTTCTTATTACCGTCGTTTTATTAAAGACTTTTGTATCAAAGCCAGGCCACTCCAAGAGTTGTTAAGAGCTGATGCTAAATTTATCTGGGGCGGTGCTCAACAAGATTCTTTCGATGTGTTGCGAAAAGCTCTGACCACTGACCCTGTACTTGGTCTGTATGATGAGAGAGCACCTGCAGAACTACACACAGATGCCAGTGGGTATTGGCTCGGTGCTATTCTGGTGCAAATTTCGGATGGAAAAGAGACGGTTATAGCCTATGCTTCTAGGACACTTACAAAAGCTGAGAGAAACTACTCAACTACAGAAAGAGAATGTCTTGCTGTGATCTGGGCCATGTCCAGATTTCGACAGTATCTCTATGGAAAGCCATTCACAGTTGTTACAGACCATCATTAACTTTGTTGTTTGACAGGTCTTAAGGATCCAACACGACGACTCTCCAGGTGGGCACTACGTCTTCATGAGTATGACATTACCATAGTGTACAAAAGTAGAAGAAAACACCAAGATGCCGTCTGTCTCTCAAGCAAGACCATCAAGACTGTGATGAAAATAGCGACTGTCTCGCTGCACTCCAGGGTCTCTCTGCTGAGCGGAAGAAGGACGAAAAGATATCTCAAATTATGCTTGCCTTAAATAGGTGAAAGGACCATTTAAGGTAGTTAATGAATTACTTTCCAAGAAAAACTTTGATCCGTTTGGAAAGAGGTGGCTACCAGTGATTCCTAAACACATTAGATGTTCTACAGAAATTCCATGACACACCTGAGGCCGGACATTTAGGATTTATTAATACACACGATAGGATCCGCAAGAGATTTTTCTGGCCAGGTTTATTTGGTAGTATCCCTCACTATGTGTCGCACTGTCGAGAGTCCGAGAGGAAAAAGGCAGTTCCTCAGAAACCACCCGGTCGACTCATACCAATTCCACCAGCCAAAACGCCTTTCCAGTGTGTCGGAATTGACCTGCTCGGACGATTTCAACGTCTGCTAGTGGATTATTGTTTGCACTGACTATCTGACACGCTATGCCAATACAAAAACCGCGAAAACAGCCGAAGCATTCGAGGTAGGCAAATTCATCGTAGAAGGCATTGAATTAAAACACGGTGCCCCAAGGTCGTTAATTACGGATCGAGGGAAAGTTTTTCAATCGAATCTTGTGATAGATAAACCGTCGGTGCAGCATTACTCATCACATGACGACTGCCTACCATCCGCAAACTAACAGGCTTACTAAACGCCTTAATAATAACTTGGCCGACATGCTATCAATGTTCGTCAATGTTGAGCAGAGCAACTGGGATGAGGTGCTACTTTTGTGATGTTTGCCTACAACACCGCCAAATAATACACCACAGGATTTACGCCATTTCTCCTGGTGCATGGGTGTGAGGCGACGTCACGATGGACACTGTGTTTCCGTTACATCCTGATGACATGGACGACGACTACATCGACCAGGCGTTAACCAGAGCTGAGGAAGCTCGGCAGTTAGCTCGACTCTGCACGCTGCAGGCTCAAGAAAACGATCGCCGAAGATATGACGCGAGCCACTGCCCTGTTGTCTACCAGCCTGGTGACCTCGTCTGGATCTTCACTCCTGTCCGGAAGGTTGGTCTCTCTGAGAAGCTCCTCAGGCGCTAATTCGGACCTTATAAGGTTGTAAGACAGTTGTCTGATGTTACTTATGAAGATGAAGACTTCAACCCCGACACAAGACGACGAAAGATCAGAGACACGGTCCACGTCCTTCGAATGAAGCCCCATAAGGATCCTGCAACCCAGGGTAAATTCGAAGCTCCAGCGTCAGTCAACAAGCGGAAATGTGACGAAGAGCGCAGCGGCATGGGACGTTCTAAGAAGATCACCGCCAGGGCGAACATCAGTCATCGGCAGGACCGATGACTCGTTCCCGAACTAGGAGGACGTAACACCGAGACGCTGTTCTCTTAAGGACGGAGCAATGTCGCAGAAGAAGCTGAGTAGCACAGTCACTGTAGTAGATACTAGACTGTTGCATGGAGGGAACTATAAAATTTTAATTTCTATATTCGGTACGAGTACATTCTAGAAGTATCCACAAATGTCAAGAATCATTGTAGTGGAATGTTCTGTAACTGTGTATGTACCGTATGTGTTCTAGCCGGAGGCAGTTCGCTCCACGCTCTTGTATGTGCAAGTCATGAATAAACCTTCGTTAAGTGAAGTCAGTTTTCGTCATTCATCTAATTACAACTCGTTATACTTACATCAAGACAAGTTCGATTCGGTAATTTTTGTCATCTGCAAGTGCTCCTGCAATGATGGTACAATTTCTAGTAATATTATACGATAAGACTTTATTACTTATGTTTGTGTCCATAGTTCTTTTTTTTATGTATGCCACAATACGTTATGCTACAATATTATATGGCTCATGTCTGTGTTAATGACAGGTTTGTTTATCCTCCAATCTAATCTAATCATCATCATTTCCTTGGGCCTTTGTCCCTCTACAACGCGGGGTCGGCCTTATTACCATGGTTTTGGCGATCTTAGTATTGGAGGGTGGCCAGATGTCCTTCCTGTCGCCACCCCGTACCCCCCCCCCCCCCCCCCGGACGGAATTAGTATATCCTAGCTGCATGCGTCTAGTGTAAGCCAAGAAATAGTGCGAACGTCTTTAAATGTCTGCGAGTCGTGTTACTGAGGCGGGACATGGGGACCAGCGCGGTATTCACCCAGCGGGATGTAGAAAACCGCATAAAAACACTTCCAGGCTGTTACCCAAATAGGAAAAACTCCTCTATTACTTTAAGTGTCTCGTTTCCTAATACAATTCACTTAGCATCACCTGATTTAATTCGAATACATTCCATTATCCTTGTTTTGCTCTTGATGATGTTCATCTTGCACCTTCCTTTCTAGACACTGTCCATTCCGTTCGACCTCTCTTCCAAGCCCTTTGCTGTCTCTGACAGAATTACAGTGCTATCGGCAAATCTCGAAGTTTTTATTTCTTCTCCCTGAACTCTTCCAACTTCAAAATTTACTTTTGTTTCCTTTACTGCTTGCTCAGTCTAAAGATTGAATAACATAGGGGGTAGGCTACAACCTTGTCTCACGCCCGTCTAAGCCCCTGCTTCCCTTTCATGATTCTTACAACTGCCGTCTGATTTCGGTACAAGCTGTAAATAGCCTTTCGCTCCCAGTATTGTACTCCTACTAGCTTCAAAATTTCAAAGAGAGTATTCCAGTCAACATTGTCAAAAGCTTTCTCTAGGTCTACAAATGCTAGGAATGTAGGTTTGCATTTCCTTAACCTATCTTCTATGATAAGTGGTAGGGTCAGTATTGCTTCGTGTGTTTCTACATTTCTTCGAAATCCAAACTGATCTTCCCACAGGTCGGCTTCTATCAGTTTTTTCATTGTTCTGTAAAGAATTCATGTTAGTATCTTGCAACCATGATTTATGAAACTAATAGCTCGATAATATTCACATTTGTCAGCACCCGCTTTCTCTGAGTTCTAACTGAATGTTGTCTACTCACGGGGCCTTGTTTCGACTTAGGTTCAAAAATGGCTCTGAGCAATATGGGACTTAACTTCTGAGGTCCTCAGTCCCTTAGAACTTAGTGCTACTTAAACCTAACTAACCTAAGGACATCACACACATCCATGCCCGAGGCAGGATTCGAACCTGCGACCGTAGCGGTCGCGCGGTTCCAGACTGTAGGCCTATAACCGCTCGGCCACTCCGGACGGCTCGACTTAGGTCTTTCAATGTTCTGTCTAATTCTTCTCGCAGTATCATATCTCCCATCTCATTTTCATCAACGTCCTCTTGAATTTCTATAATACTCCTCTCAAGTACATATCCCTTGAATAGATGTACTTCTTCCACCTTTCAGCTTTCCATTCTTCGTTTAGGACTGGTTTCCATCGGAGCTCTTGATATTCATACAGGTGGTTCTTCCTTCTCCAAAAGTCTCTTTAATATTTCTGTACGCTTTATCTATATTTACCCTACTGATATACGCTTCTAAAGCCTTACATTTGTCCTCTAGTCATTCCTGCTTAGCCATTTTCTGCTTCCTGTCAATCTCATGTTTTAGACGTTTGTATTCCCTTTCGCTTCCTTCATTTACTGCATTTTTATATTTTCTTCTTTTATCATTTAAGTTCAATATCTCTTATGTTACCCAAGGATTTCTACTAGGCCTCGTCTTTTACCCATTTGATGCTCATCTGCCTTCACTATTCCATCTCTCAAAGCTACCAGTTCTTCTTCTTCCGTAGTCTGTTCTCCCGTCTATACATTCTTTGCCTAATGCTCCCCGTGACACTCTCAACAACCTCGGGTTCTTGCAATTTATCCATGTCCCATCTCCTTAATTTCCTACCTTTTTGCAGTTTTTTCAGATCTAATCTACATAAATAATAAATTGTTGTCAGAGTCCACATCTGCCCCTGGAAATGTCTTATAATTTAAAATTTGGTTCCGAAATCTCTGTCTTACCATTATATAATCAATCTGAAACTTTCCAGTGTCTCTATGTCTCTTATTAGTATATAACCTTCTTTCATGATTCTTAAACCAAATGTTAGCGATGGTTAAATTATGCTCTATGCAAACTTCTACCAGGCGGTTTTCTCTTTCATTCCTTTTCCTAGTCCGTATTCACCTGCTACATTTCCTTCCCTTTCTTTTCCTACTATCGAATTCCAGCCCCCATCACTATTAAATTTTCGTCTCCCTTAACCATCTGCATAATTTATTTTACCTCATCATACATTTCTTCAATCTCTTCATTATCTGCGGAGATAGTTGGCTTATAAACTTGTACTACTGTGGTAGGTATGGGCTTCGTGTCTAGTTTGGCTACAGTAATGCGATCACTACGCTCTGCGTACTAGCTTATCCTCATTCCTATTTTCTCATTTACTATTAAACCTACACCTGCATTACTCCTAATTGATTTTGTATTTTCACCTGACCAGAAGTCCTTTCCTCCTGTTACCGAACTTCACTAATTCCCATTATACTTAACTTCAACCTATACATTTCCCTTTTTAAATTTTCCAACCTACCTGCCCAATTAATGGATTTAACATTCCACGTTCCGATCGGTAGAATGCGTTTTGTTTCGCCTGATAACAATATTCTTCTGAGTAGTTCCCGCCCGGAAGTCCGAATGTTGGACTATTTTACCGCTCGAATATTTTGCTCAAGAGGATGCCATCATCATTTAGTCATACAGTAGAGCTGCCCTTGAGAAAAATTACGGCTGTAGCTTCCACTTGTTTTCAGCCATTCGCAGTACCAGCACAGAAAGACCGTTTTTGTGATGTTACAAGGCCAGATAGGTCAGCCATCCAGACTGTTGCCGCAGCAACTACTAAGAAGACTGCTGCTCCTCTTCAGGTACCACTTTGGCCTCTTAACAGATACTCTTACGTTGTGGCTGAACCTATCTGTATCGTTGAGGCACATATGCCTCGCCACCAACGGCGAGGTCCACGTTCATTGGCGGAGGGTAAAATCAATATCTTCCTCAAAATTCTAATATGCATACGTGTTCGTTTTCCCCATTTTATATTTTTTGAAGATATTGATTTTACAATTTCTTCACAAAATATAAAATGGGGATTTTACAATATCTTCACAAAATATAAAATGGGGAAAACGAACACGTGTGCCCAAATAATGCACGTTAGAATTTTGAGGAATGAGCAACTGACAAAAGCTACATGCAAACGTATTAAGATTTTGTGTACAGTAAAGGTTTTAAGCCTTCAAAAAATTGTCTGCAAGCAAGATGCAGCTGGTCATTCAGTAAATTTCCGTCTATAAGCTGTAGATGTTTAAAGATCTCTAATTCTTCCTGAAAATCCAACTTGCTCCCTTTGACTTCTCTGTATAAAATAACTGTGTCTTCCAAATTTTTCTGGGTATGGTTAGCAATCGGTCAGGTTCGTCAAACGTAGAGTTATGTATATTCCCACCGTCAGTAATGTGACTCGACAGGGTAACGATGAAATTAACTTGGCACATTTTGACACTTGTTGGTGTTTAGTATGATCCGTAGTATGTAATTGTGGGTTAAGGTGGTCCAAGCAAGAGACGACGCGTCCTTCTCAGAGGCCTCAGCGCCATATGCATTGTCTGCTTTGGAGGCCTAGCGCTCCCAATTGGCGCCAGCTTGACCCAATATGGCACACAATAGCGCATGCAGTAGACGTGCCCTACACACTGTATCAGATGGCATTGACATTTATCAAGGCCTACAGCGATATGGTGCGTGAAAGCTGACCGTGAATGTTTCGCTAATAACTATCCAATTTATCTCTTTTAGTTTCATTGTCGTATCGCACAAATCGACTTATTCACCTGTTTGTCAACCCCATGTTATGTAAGTTTCCATTCCTCCCTCAGAGCATGTATCCTATTTTCAGTTTCTCTCTATCTGAGTAAGCAAAGAGAAGAGAACTTCTCACATTTCCTGTTAAATCCTAGTTTTTATTTTCAGCCCATATACTGTTTGTACCCGAAGTAGCTTCCTGGAGGAACATATATCTTATATGCACAAACAGCGTCTGACTTTCAGATACAAAATTCTGTTCCTATTACTACCTTCTCGTACAACTGTACCAAAGTTTTCAGAAAATTCTACAGTTATATGCTGTAACGGACATAAACGGAAGCTTTTGACTGGTATGATTCATTATCTTATTTTCACTCCAGTTGTTCGGGTGTGGTTTACGAGCGCTCTCCACTCGTATCTTGGCCGTGCGGTTCTGGGCGCTACAGTCTGGAGCCGAGCGACCGCTACGGTCGCAGGTTCGAATCCTGCCTCGGGCATGGATGTGTGTGATGTCCTTAGGTTAGTTAGGTTTAATTAGTTCTAAGTTCTAGGCGACTGATGACCTCAGAAGTTAAGTCGCATAGTGCTCAGAGCCATTTGAACCACTCGTATCTGTCCGTGCACCATTCTTTTCTCAGCTGACACCCCTTGTTCCTTTATCGTCCTTCACTTGATCCACTCATCTCTTCCTTGGTCTTATTACCGTTCTTCTACCAATCACATCTGCGTATAGCCATAGTTGCCTGGACCATTCGTTTGATATGGCCAAACCATCTCAGACGGGTCTTTGTCACTTTTGCTTTCAGTTTCGTGTACACTGCAGTTTCTTCCCTTGTTTTTTGTTTTTCATTTCTTACCCTACCCGTCTAGTTTTCGGTACCATAGTTCATAGGAACTTCATTTATGTGGCTTGCAGTTTCTTGTCGTCCTGTTAGGTAGTTGGGCAGGTTTCTAGACCATACGTTATTGCTGTAAACAACGACTGAGGAGGGTCTGTTTTCCTCTACGAGGCACCGTGGGGCAGAGGCCGCCCGGTCTGGCGGGCATGTCACTATGTGAGTAGAGTGGTGTTGCTTCTGACATACTCCCACCAGATTATGGAAATGTACTCACATCAGTTTAGTTATGCAGTGGACCTAAATTTCTGCAACGTATCGCCTACCTGCGACATCATTATGATCCACATGGTAAAACAGTTTGCTTTAAAACGCAAAGAAAATTCGGGAACGATAGTCGGTCTCGAAATGAACAGTTCCATGACTGTTTATTATAACACCATCTGCATTATTGATTCAAAATTACTTTTGTGAATTTTACCACTAAGGAAATTAGAAATTTAATTAGATATTTAACGGGAACAAAACTGTTTCGTAATAATTCTCTGTCAGTGTTGTAATCGTAATTACAGTGAATTCTTAGCACATTATTTACTCGTTTCGGGTCAAGTCTGCGTCTGTCGAAGATGAGGTTCCATGCCGACTAAAATATCTTCCGCTAGCCACATTTGAGACTAGAACACAACATTCGTCTAGCTAAATTATATATCTTGATGGCTCTGAGCACTATGGGACTTAACATCTATGGTCATCAGTCCCCTAGAACTTAGAACTACTTAAACCTAACTAACCTAAGGACATCACACAACACCCAGTCATCACGAGGCAGAGAAAATCCCTGACCCCGCCGGGAATCGAACCCGGGAACCCGGGCGCGGGAAGCGAGAACGCTACCGCGCGACCACGAGTTGCGGACATATATCTTGAAAAACAGACTACTGTTACGATTCAACCTCTGAAGTGGATGGTCGTCGTCACCACTATCCGTTAGGGTTGAATACGAATCAATCGGTATATTGAGTATGGCTTGGTGCACAGTATAGTCACCTCTAAAACAGACACTACAGTTTCTTGCAGGTGAGTGCGGCTGACATTCTCTCGGCGGCAGCAAAAAAACATTTACAGATATCACAAAAACAAAGTAAGATGTTATTGTCACGTTATAGTTTTGTTCTAGCTTACCTGTAACTGAGATTTCGTCATAGATTCGACATAAAGTATTTGACGTCTCACCTCTGTCAGAAAAGGACATCATTGTTAATATCTGAAGGACAGCCACAGAAATGTTACCATTCTGTACAGACGTCCGAATTAGGATTTTTCTCGTATATGAGACGGAGACAGCGCACTTTCAGCATTCGCAATTTCTAGTTAATTGACGGCAATACCTCAGCTGTACTGTACTCTCAAAACGCTAGTGACACTGAAACTGGCGTTTTGCAGTTAAGTACAATTTTCATTTGCTGCAAACGCAGCGTGGATTAGACGAGAAAACCAGGTGTATAGTAACCTTCAGGCACTACGTTAGTATGAATTTTCAATTTATCCACCCATAACAAAACATGCTGAACTGTAAGACACTTCTCGCCTTCAAGCACTTCTGTTGGGCCTTCGAATGGCTCTGAAAATGTCACGAGTGTTGTTATGCAACCAATAAGTTTTTCAGAGCCGCCCCTCTCCGCAAGAATTTCCGTGATTTTATCGCGTAGTCTAACGACAGAAGGCAGAAACTATTCCTTCTGACCTCCGTTTCTAGCTTCAGGCATCTAACGAAAATCTCTCTCAAATACCGCAACGACACCGTATTTCGCAACTGAGAATATATCCTTTCGAATCAAGTTCCGCCCTTGCACTCTCCTTCGTCTCTCGTTCACGCGCCATAATCCTGCAGCGGGCGACGGAGCGCCCATGGAGTAACTGGAGTAGACAGTCGGGCTATTCGAGCATGAGACGCTCGAACGAGCATCAAGGAAGTCGAATATCGTTACTCCCCACATCCAAAACGGCTGTGCTGACATCTGACGGACACTCACGGAACTACATGCATGCAGCAAGTCGAGCGAGCATAAACGCCTCTAGCAGACCGCTGCTCTGTATTTTCCAGCTTATTTTTCCTTTCAAATATTCAAATGTGTGTGAAATCTTATGGGACTTAACTGCTAAGGTCATCAGTCCCTAAGCTTACACACTACTTAACCTAAATTATCCTAAGGACAAACACACACACCCATGCCCGAAGGGGGACTCGAACCTCCGCCAGGACCAGCCGCACAGCGCCGGAGAACCCCTCGGCTAATCAAGCGCGGCGATTTTTTTCCCTTTCTTGTTCTGCCTGTTGAATGAAATTTCAACCGTTTTTTATTTATTTATAGTTATACCGTATTCTTTTACTTGGGCAGACTCTTCTGGACTTCCGTCTCTATCTCATCCAAATTTACTACGTCATCTGGAAATGTGGTTTGATGTCCTTATTGCTTTTCTGCTTCATTTCCTTCATAACTTCATCCATGACAGCGATAAAAACTAATGAGGAAAGAACACTGCCTTGTTGAACTACTTTAGTTATTTGGAACAAATCAGAATTCCCATTTGCTGTTTGTATGCAACTGCAGCAGCCTTTGTAAAGCATTTTAACTTTATGAATTACGCTTGTGGGTACATATCCCACCATTCTTCCGTTCTCCCATATGGCCTGCCATCGGAAACTATCAAACATTTTTTTCAAGATCTAAAAACAGAGGCATAAAGTATCCCAATGATTTTCTATCAATATTCTGAGTACCAGTATGGAATCTCTAGTTACGTGGTGTTCCCTGAATCTGTACTGCACTCCCTGTAATTGTGGTTCTGTTATTTTCCTCCAATATTTTCTCAAACATTTTCAGATCATGGAACAATAGGGGGAGTCCTCTATAACTGAAACATCGATTTCAACTTCCTTTTTTGGGATTATTATTGTAATTGAGTTTTAACTAGCAAGTTCGAATGACTGACTGGCATCAGGCTGTCATGAACTGATTCACTGTACACGGAACTTGAAGAACCTGAAAAGATTATAGGAATGTGGTCTGGAATGTCCAGGTCAACGTCCAAAAAACAAAAATATTTCATTTATTGTGTCCCACATGAACGCTACTGCTCTTCAAAATGGTTCAAATGGCTCTGAGCACTATGGGACTCAACTGCTGTGGTCATCAGTCCCCTAGAACTTAGAACTACTTAAACCTAACTAACCTAAGGACATCACACACATCCATGCCCGAGGCAGGATTCGAACCTGCGACCGTAGCAGTCGCGCGGTTCCGGACTGAGCGCCTAGAACCGCTAGACCACCGCAGCCGGCAGCAAGGGAAATGTCCAGGCGTTTCGTAGGGAAGCAAAGTGATGTTGTTCCGACATGGAGGAGACACAGAGAGACAGGAAATGCGATAATATGCCTCGCTCAGGCCGCCCAAGGGCTACTACTGCAGTGGATGATCGCTACCTACGGATTATGGCTCGGAGGAACCCTGACAGCAACACCGCCATGTTGAATAATGCTTTTCGTGCAGCCACAGGACGTCGTGTTACGACTCAAACTGTGCGCAATAGGCTGCATGATGCGAAACTTCACTCCCGACGTCCATGGTGAGGTCCATCTTTCCAACCACGTTACCATGCACCGCGGTACAGTTGGGTCTAACAACATGCCGAATAGACCGCTCAGGATTGGCATCACGTTCTCTTCACCGATGAGTGTCGCATATGTCTTCAACCAGACAGTCGTCGGAGACTTGTCTGGAGGCAACCCGCTCAGGCTGGACGCCTTAGACACACTGCTCAGCGAGTGCAGCAAGGTGGAGGTTCCCTGCTGTTTTGGGGTGACATGTGGGGCCTACGTACGCCGCTGGTGGTCATGGAAGGCGCCGTAACGGCTATACCATACGTGAATGCCATCCTCCGACCGACAGTGCACCATATAAGCAGCATATTGGCGAGGCATTCGTCTTCATGGACGACAATTCGCGCACCCATCGTGCACATTTTGTGAATGACTTCCTTCAGGATAACGACATTGCTCTACTAGAGTGGCCAGCATGTTCTCCAGACATGAACGTTATCGAACATGCCTGGAATAGATTGAAAAGGTCTGTTTACGGACGACGTGACCCACCAACCACTCTGAGGGATCTACGCCGTATCGCCAGTGAGGAGTGGGATAATCTCGACCAACAGTGCCTTGATGAACTTGTGTATAGTATGCCACGACGAATACAGGCATACATCAATGCAAGAGGATGTGCTACTGGGTATTAGAGGTACAGGTGTGTACAGCAGTCTGGACCACCACCTCTGATGGTCTCGCTGTATGGTGGTACAACATGCAATGTGTAGTTTTCATGAGCAATAAGAAGGGCGGGAATGATGTTTATGTTGATCTCTATTCCAATTTTCTGTACAGGTTCAGGAATTCTCGGAACCGAGGTGATGCAAAACATTTTTTGGTGTGTGTATGTACAGTACTGAGCCTGACACTGCTACACGGCGCTAATTAGACACTGCTAAACGGCGCTAATTACATAAACAGAAGTAACCTCATTTAATCCGAGCACAACGCCTGCCTGGCGCCTTGTGGTACTTCAGTAAGAGCATCTACGAGTGATAAGGAACGATTAGTGTTCAACTATAGTGTCTGTTTCGTCAGCCATAGTCAGAAAGCTGTGTCGAAATTTTTCAATTATTTCCCGCTCTTAAGAATCAGCACAGGACCATTCCCTCGTTAGACAAACAGAAAATTGCCAATAAAAGTTGCAAAACGGCACTATTACACCTCCCTCTCAATCCCTCTTGCCTTCCTCCCCTCTCTCTCTCTCTCTCTCTCTCTCCCTCTCTCTCTCTCTCTCTCCGTCTACTCCCTCCGCCTTCTCCTCCCTCCCTTGGCCGCTTGAATTTGCGCACGCAACGGCCTATTGGCTATCTTCAAAGCTAATTATCTCGGAAACGGAGCAACGTATCGCATTTTTTTCTTAACAGTTATTTCTCAGCACGACCTACCCTGCAACACTCTTACAAGCTTTCCAGACTGTTTCTGACCACCCTGTATGTGCATCTCGATGCTGGCCACAGAAAGTTTTGCTGTCAGCACCAGACTGAGGATCGAACCCGTTCCTACGAGTATTGATAATCCACGAACGGCGACGAGAACTCTTGTGTCATTACACGAGCACATTTTAAAAAACCCACTAAGTAAGACACTACTGATCATTAAAATTACATCATATAGGCTAGAGATGATGAAATTGTAATTAATGTGACTGTACAGTATTGTAAGAAGGATACATGATTAATTTTGTAGGTGATTTCGAGGTATACAAGATGCGAAATTTTGTAGCCAGAGCTGCCTCATCCGGCAGCAACAGTTGCTCTAACGCCAATGGGCAACGAGTAAAACGTAGCCTGGATGTCAGATACGTGAACGCCTTTCCATGCTACTACAACTCCATGCCACACAACATCAGTCGTACTGGTGGCATGCCAGTCTCTCGACAATCCAGTGATCAAATGTTTTCATAGAGACCGTGCTGTCTAGAATATCAGTAGAACACAGTCACTGTATCGATGTAAGTCAGGACAGCACGGACAACATGCCGTCTTGCATTACCTTGTCGATTGTCGAAGATGGGGCACAGCCGCCGACACCGACACGTCCTAAACGCAACGCCTGTTTCCCAAATTACCGGTTAAGCGAACGGTAGCTGATAGTGTGTTGTACCCAAAGGCACGCCATGCCATCACGCCAGGTACTGCGCCCGTATAACGATGACGAATGTAGTCTAGCAACGTTATTTCGCATTTCTCCTCGGAGCCTCCACGTATGGACGTATGGATACGTCCGTTGCGGTGTTGTACGCAGTACCGGGACTTGTCCGAAAAGACGACGTGGTACCCCCACTCCCGTGACCAGAGCTGGCGATGGGGACACCAATGTAGCAGCACCTGTGTCTGCTGCCGAGTCCGGGGAAGGCGCAACAATGGGCGCCGTGCTGACATTCCCTGCTGTTCCAGACGTCGGCAAACTGTGTGTGTGGATACTTGTCTGGCCGCAAAGAAGCCCATTTCCTGAGAACATACATCAAGTTGCTGTACGATTGCACGGTCGAGCGGATAAAATATCTGTCCTCTGGGGCACGTGGGGTCGTTGAGATACTGCATGTCGTTGAGTATGGACCAGGTAAACCCATCGATTTTATTTTCGCATAACAATTGTGAGATGGCGACCGACGCGAGCAGCAATTTCGTGACATGTTATATCGCAGTTGCGATAGGATAGCTAATTCCACATCTGATGGTAGATTGCCTGGTTGTTTCGGGAGAAGGGACCAAAGAGCTAGGTCATCGGTCCCATCGGATTAGGGAGGGATGGGGAAGGAAGTCGGCTGCGCCCTTTCAAAGGAATCATTTCGGAATTTGCGTGAAGCGATTTTGGGAAATCACGGAAAACCTAAATCAGGATGGTCGGACGCGGATTTGAACCGTCGTCCTCCCGAATGCGAGTCCAGTCCGCTAACCACTGAGCCGCCTCACTCGGTCTGAAGGTAAATGTCCAATCTTTTTACATGTTGCGTATCATAACGAACATTTAAATGGGGTTTATAAATTAGAGACATGTTGCATTATTTTATCTTGTATACAGAATGTAGATGGCTGTTACTCCTACCTTCTTTTTGCTTTTACGCTGAAATGCTAATCTTTCGAATAGCTGGGAATGTAGCATACATCATGTCCATTTGACGTTTTTTTCCATGCCGCTTTGATGCTGTTAGAATTTTAAAGCCCAGAAATGTATTTGCGTCTACTAAGGAACCTTGACGGTCAGTTTTGGTCGGTACAATACATAATGTGCATGGGAAACGTGGACACGTGTAGGCCTTTTCTGTATAGGGTGCCAGATTCCCAAATGAAGTTTTCCAGTAGCTCAATTGTAGAGTCTCGTACCGCAAGGAAGCTAGGGAGGGAATGTTGTTATGGGTGGCCAGCATCCTCTTTCTACAACACAGATGCACATGTGGATTAATACAGTTCTTTGTTTACATGAACTAGAAGTTTTACTTAACTGGGATGATGCCATGTGTTGTGGTACAAGCTCATCAGTAATAGACCTCTTGCAGGCAGTATCAATAATCTTGCTATTACAAACTGTAGTCTATAGTTACTGATCTGGACGCTGTGTACTGTTGTAGCCTATGATGCGAACTGAGCCCGCTCTGCGATTGTAATGACAGATGCCAAACTGGAATGAGAAAGGCAGTTAGACAGTGAGGCCCTCCGGTCACAGGCGGTGCCTAAACACATGCTGTCGAGAGGACGTTGGCAGCTTGTTGCTAGTTGGTGTGTCTCTGGCTTCTCTCGTGATAGGTGCGCTTGATCAAGCTCCTACTATCGATCTTCGCGCTACATCTTTGCCGACCGGAGTGCTGGCGATAGCTTACGCCAGCACATCAACAGACAAGGGCAACGTAATACCTCACTTAGTCATGGACAGTGAGTCTTCGACCGGTTCTCCACATCTATTTCTGCGTAATGAGGTGCCGCCAAAAGTAGTATCACACAACCCTCAGAGGGGGAATGCGTCAGACGCGGCCAACCGGTTCGGCTCGTATTTAGCAGGACACTTGTGTACAAATTAAACTGAAACGCTGTAAGATATATGAGATATATTGGTTCAACACCTACCCACTTGTCCCACTTTTGATTAAACCACTCCTAAATTTTATCCTGCGCAGTGCATAAGCTATCTCCATTCCAAATTTCATCCAAATCCGTTCAGCCGTTTCAGTGTGAAGGAGTAACAAACATACTAACACACATACTCACAAATTTTCGCATTTATATTATACAGGGTGTTCGGAAGTTCCCGTTACAAACTTCTAGGACTTGCAGAGGGGAGAGAGTTCATAAATTTTGAATAGGAATCTACGCCCGGGAACGAACCGTTTCCGTTCCACGAAAGTTGCAGTTCAGATGCTTAACTCATCTACCTGTGCTTGAGGAACTGCACTAGGCCTGACGCAGTACAATTATTATATAATAATTCGAAAGAAAAAGCAACGAAACATCCATTTATCACTTAATTACATTTGTTTGCATAAACACTTAAACACTGCATGTTTACTTTATTCCAAAACAGAAAAGAACCCAACAAACTGTACGTACAGAACAGTACTGATGCATCAAAACACCGGCACGATGTGGCGGCCACCAACATTGTTACAGACATTGTACACATCATCCTGTCTACTCTATTGCATACCAGAACTAGCAATTCTGAGGCTTTTCTCTTTCCATCAGCAGACATGGACGCGGTATGCATCTGCATTGAAACCGCCGTAGAACGGAAATGGTACGTTCCGGGCATGGCTTCCTGTTTAAAAGATTATGTATCCACTCCCCTCTACAAGTTCCAGCAGCTCCTTTCCTGGTACTTTTTTTCCGCTGTCGGACGGTTAGCTGGGCAGCAAGCGGCTCGCGCCGCAAGACTTCCAAGGGATAACTTTTGTGATGGCGCATATGCATGGATAGTAAGTTTCGGCGTTAACATTTTTTTGTAAATTACTGTTTAACGGCGGGTAACACCTTGGGGCACAGCTAGTGTGTCCAAAAAGTAAACGCTGAGCAACGAAAGCCCGTCTGGCGTAGCGACGAAGACATTTGGCTGGCGAGGAGACAACGTGTGTTCGATTCCTAATGCTTTTATTTATTTATTTTATTTATTTATTTATTTCATTTGTATTTTCTTCCGTTTCAGAACTGGTAGGAATTGGAAAGAATAACTAAATCAGTAACGTATAATAAAAAGGTAAGTAAATAAATTTCTCTTAAGGACTTGGGTTAGCAAAAGATTAAAATTTTAAACGTCGTTGTTTGAAAACGGTTCGAGTGAGAGTGCTGAGAAGACGAGTACTAGACGCAGGTTATGACATAAGGGAGAAAAACTAAATCTTGTCACAACATAAATAAAATAAGGTATTCAAATATAGCGTAATATTACATCGCAGCATCTAGAAAATTGTTGCCTAAAATTTTCCTATGTATATAAGAAACTAACGATTAATTTGGTCCTCGGAATATAGAAGAAGACAATTGATTAACCGACTTCTTGAAAAATGTTTAGGTCATTTACTCCAAATCTGGTAAATTAACAAAGTAAATTTACAAAACGTATCTTGAAAAAATTTTAGAACCATACATTGCTGATAAGAAGTTTTCTCTGACACTGAACTTCTGGGGTTGGCAAACTAATATCGTCATATATGATAGCATTTTCATCGATAGCGAGGGTCAACCGACCTACACGATAGGAGTTATACGGCCAACCTGCACATGTGTTGTCCAGCCATGTGATGTTTATTTTTATCGCCAAGTTTAAAATTTTATTTCGAGGCTTCAGAACTTCAATCTGCTTCTGCGATCCCAACGGGAATTTGATATTTGGTTTGTGGGGCGCTCAACTGCGCGGTCATCAGCGCACATACAAAGTCCCAATTCTTTCACAGTCCAATTTTTTTTCACAGTCCAATCTAGCCACTGTCACGAATGATGAGGATGATGATGAAATGATGAGGACAACACAAATACCCAGTCCCCGGGCAGAGAAAATCCCCAACCCGGCCGGGAATCGAACACCGAACCCTGTGTTGCAGAGGTAGCAACGCTAGCCACTAGACTACGAGCTGCGAACCCAACGGGAATTTGCAGATGCAATAATGATTCACTGCATAATTGATTATTAACTCTCAGCACCAATTTTTCAAGCAATATGCGTGGTATGCTTCAGAATTAATTGCCGAATAATAAATATTTTTAAATGTACACCAAGTCTGTTTTCCACCGAATATTCGAAAGGAATTATGTAACTGCGCTAAGATTTTGTTCTTTACATGTTCCTCGTTTCGAGAATGTATTTCAGTGGAGTGTTTATATGACAACTAACACCATCGACTTGCTCAGAAAGAAAATAGAACAGATGTAACTGAGTAAGTGAAAGAGTCATTTTAAAACGAGCAAGGATTAATTTTTCATTCGTTACTAATCCAAATCGTTTGAGAAATTTATTTGCGCACCTTGTTATTATTCCTTATTGTAGTACTTATCTGATTAGCCGTCCTATTCATACCAATTTCGAAACAGACAAAAATACGAAAGGAAAAAAAAATGAATGCAGTTGTGAGCCGAACACAAGTTCCCTGCTCCTCAACCAAATGCCTTCATCGCTACGCCAGCGGCCCTTTGGTTGTACAGTGTTTACCTCACGGGTATATAAGCAGCTGTAAAAACCGTTGATTTCCTAGATTTACAGGAAAATAAGCGTTTGCGGATCTCATATATTGTATGATGGTGACAAATTCTCAGTTTTGAATTACCTATCGACCTAGTCAATTTTGAGTCTTGAACTTTAGGGGTGTTGAGCTAAAATATCTTAGAGTGTTTCATTTTAGTCTGTACGCAAGCAACCTGCCAAATATGAGCCGAATCGGTTGGCCGTGTCTGCCTTCCCCTTGTCAGTGAAGGAAAATTTCCGGAGCTGACGTGTGGGGGTTGCCTCCATATCTGGAGATAACGGCGTATCCGCCAAGACGCTACTCCTCATTTTTGTGCCGGGTACTTCCTGCCTGCTGCTACAAAATTGTGTCGACGCTGCTTGCGTTTACTGATTTCCGCTCACAGACTGCTCTATGACATGTCTGTCAGCGCTAGTACAGTATTCATGGTGTTCACTTTGTGCATATATCACGGAATTCAGTGTAGTTGCGTTTATTAAATAAAAGGTCAGACCTTTCAGATTTACAGTGGCGATAACGAATAATGGACTGTGTGCATTTGGTACATCAACTCAGAACTTCTAAAATTCATATAACAATAAGGAAAAAGGAAAGCTACCAACAGCAGCACACAACTAGTCCAGTAACCTCAGGAACAAATCCGATCTAATTTCCATAAGAAATTTGGTATCCGCCACAGGGTTCCCAACACGCACAGAAACGTCAGAAGAAAGGACATTTTTCATGTAATTTCTCGAGAAGTACAACAATCGTTCTGTTTTCTCTTGGCTTCGTTCTGATACTGTTTATCTTTAACGTAGACCAGAATCCTTGCTGCAACCTAGTTTCTCTCCTAAAATTTGTGGTAGGTATTTTGTCTATTATACCATCAAAAATCGAGATCAGAAGTTATATATTCAGTCGTTTTACTTATGGGTACCCGCCCAATGTAGCTTGAGCCTACGTGTATATAAATACGACCGCAGCACCGTATTCTGTCTGTTTACATATCTCTGTGTTTGTATACGCACGGCTATAAAAGTTCCCTTGGCGCTTCATTGTATTCATAGTAAGGTAAATAAAAGTTTGTCAAATATTGTTTTTCAAAACAGGAGAATCAGTTTGACGTTTTCGTTTCGAAACAAGTGTGGCCAGTCACTATCCGTGGTTGACATCCAAATAATGCTATAAGTGCGTCCGTTTTGATTTTTGTATTATTGTATTTGAACAACTCATAGACGTGATGGTGAGCAGGCGACATTTAATTTGTTAACTTTTTTGTTATTTAGAAGAGCTGTGCAGCATTGATATTGATTAGCATATACTTCTATAAAATTTCGCTTGCACCTTCATTTATTAGGTACGTTTTATACCCACAGTTAAATGAGGTGACTCGATACAGCTGTCAGAAATTTGAAGAACTGCATGTTTACCATCAGCTGAACAAATCCACTGTTTACATTCTACCGGTTTCGGTCGTAGATCTTCACAAGAAGGAAAAAACTTACATAAAATGGATACGCAGTTCATCTTTCCATCTGATAAACTGAAAACCGTCAGAGTCATAATATGATTACAGAACCACGTACGCGTAACAGACCATGATTTTGATACCACTGCAAAATTAACTCTGGTATGGTTAGAAAGAACGATCATTACGGTAGTAATACCAGAACTACTGACTGCATGAGTAGATCTAATGCACAGCTTTTTCTTCCTGTGAAGGTGGTCGCTTCGACAGAAACCAGTAGGCAATAAATAATAAATTTGTGCAGCTGATGGCAAACATGCAAGTCTTTGTGTTACACAATTAGTTGAAAATACACTGAGGTGACAAAAGTCATGGGATACATCCTAATGTCGTATCGGACCTCATTCTGCCCAGCCTAGTACAGCAGCTCGACATGGCATGGGCTCAACAAGTCATTGGAACGCCCCTGCAGAAATATTGTGCCATGGTGCCTTACAGCAGTCCATAACTGCAAAAGTGTTGCCGGTGCAGGATTTTGTACACGAATGGCTTTGAATGGTCTCCAAGTAGTCGAATATAACCATTTCCAGTCAGTGAACGGTTCATTGAACTAGAGGGCCCAGTTCATTCCATGTGAACACAGCCCACACCATTCTGGAGCAACAACCAGCTTGCTCAGTGCCTTGTTGACAACTTCGGACCATAGCTTCGTGGTGTCTGCGCCACACTCTAACCATACAATCAGATTTAACAACTCAAATCGAGACTTATTTGATCAGGCCACGGTTTTCCAGTTGTCTAGGGTCCAACCGATATTATCAGAAACCCAGGAGAGGAGAGCAGGCGATGCCGTGCTTTCAGCAAAGGCACTCGCATCGGTCGTCTGCTGTCATAGCCCATTAACACCAGAATTCGCAGTACTGTCCAAACGGATATGTTCGTCGTACTTCCACGTTGGTTTCTGCGGTTATTGTGTTGCGGTTAAGTGTTGCTTGTGTGTTAGCATTGACAACACTACGCAAACGCCGTTGCTCTCGGTCGTTAAGTGAAGGCCGTCGGCCACTGTGTTGTCCGTGGTGAGAGGTAATGCCTGAAATGTGGTATTCTCGGTACATTCTTGACACTGTGGATTCGTAATATTGGTGGCCGTGCGGTTCTAGGCGCTTCAGTCTGGAACCGCGTGACCGCTACGGTCACAGGTTCGAATCCTGCATCGGGCATGGATGTGTGTGATGTCCTTAGGTTAGTTAGGTTTAAGTAGTTCTAAGTTCTAGGGGACTGACGACCACAGATGTTAAGCCCCATAGTGCTCAGATCCATTTGAACCATTTGATTCGTAATATTGATTTTCTTAACGATTTCCGAAACTGAATGTCCCATGCATCTAGCCCCAACTCTCATTCCGCGTTCAAAGTTTGTTAATTTCCGTCGTGCGGCCATACTCACGTCCGAAACCTTTCCACATGAATCACCTGAGTAGAGATGAGAGCTCCGCCAGTGAACTGCAGATTATTACCTTGTGTACGCGATACCACCGCCGTCTGTTCATATGCAATCACTATCCCATGACCCTTGTCACCTCATTGTATAGAAGAGTTAAGGTACATGTTCATTCCTTTTATTTTTAAATTTTTTAATAGCTTTGCGGTTTTATTCACGTAGAAAGTTATTGATTCGTTTTAAGGTATTAAAGTATAAGTAATGTAACTTTGTGCGGATGCGTTGTGTTTGTGGTATTATTATTGTTCACTTCTATCAGGGTTTTGTGTTGTTAAAACCCACCAACCACAAAAAGGGTACGCGAAAGTGCAGTATTGTATAGAAATAAGAAGAAAGTCAAGAGGAAAGTATCAGACAAAATGAAGGACCTATACTAAATTTTGTGAAAGTTTCTTTGGAGACGCCAAAACCCGCGCCAGGGCCATCAATCTGAATTCTTGGGACACTTTTCTAAATTGTAACTGATTAAAAATTATTGAAGATCTACCATGTCTACGTTAATGGCTATTTTTGCAATCGAGCATAAGGTACAAATTAACAAATTTTCTTCATTGCAAAAATAGGGAAGTGGCAAATTTAGAAATCGTACCAGGTGTCAGAAATTCACGCTACGCCACTACTTACTTGGTGAGGGTGAAAGTTACACATTTGAAATCGCGTCAACAGCAGACATCGCGATACTACTCGAAGTTAGGTGAAAGCGTAATGCTGGATTTTCCTAGGAACAGGAATTTTCGCCGCGCGAACGGGAGAAGGCCTTTTTTGCAGGCAGCGGCACATAACTCAATGCATCGCCCATTTATATTTTCCTACAAAGTAAAACCGCAAGCATGTTAACAATCCAGCCCATGGGCGCGGTGCTCAAATGGCTCTAAGCACTATGGGACTTAACATCTGAGGTCATCAGTCCCCTAGACTTAGAACTACTTGAACCTAACTAACCTAAGGGCATCACACACATCCATGCCCGAGGCAGGATTCGAACCTGCTACCGTAGCGGCAGCGCGGTTCCGGACTGAAGCGCCTAGAACTGCTCGGTCACAGCGGCCGGCTGCGTGCGGTGTGGAATAAAGTTCAAACAAGAGACTAAGAGTTATTTCATTAACAAGAGTGCTGTTACACCGGAGAGTACTGATGGCGCTCGTGGGGGAAAGAAAAGGAAACTCTTGGGTTTGCTGATAACTGAACATATAATAGACGATGAAGATGATGATTATTTGCTCCAATTTTATAAGAAGCACAGATAAACGGTCACCAATATGTTTCTGACATTGTCTGAATTAACAGCTCATCTTCCGCGGCAATGCAACTCACTTTTAGCTTTGCAGCACACTTTCTAGACATTTTGCACACGAACTTTACCTGAAAACGCCAACTCGTTCAGTTGGCCTGTCACTCCTTGAAACAGTAGCGCGCTACGCATTGCGCCCTCTTGGAAGACACCTTCATTATTTTGTGACTGTCGAGGGGACGACACTCTACGCTGGACGCATTACGTACTACGCAGCGCAAAATTCCTGCTCCTAGGTAAATCATGCTTAATAGGAATCACGGGCCCAAAAGCGTTACTGAAATCTGCAAACGAGGTTTCATAGCATAGCTGCGTTCAAAACATTTCGTAACTGTTTTCTGCTTTCTCTGTTTCATCAATTGAAGACCTCGTTACACAGATACGACAGAGGCAATACGGTTCAAGACAGTTTATATGTTCAAACTGCTTCCACCTACATTATAATAAGGCGTTTATATAGCTTCATTAACCAAGCCACCTACATAGCGTATGCGGTTGCCGCATAAGACGCTCTCCAGACTGCTTCCCCGCCTTTGCTGCATGCGTAAATGTAATAGCATGGGATCCTGAAACTGATATACCACAGAAATTAATCACAGAATGGCTCGTGAGTCAGCTATTTTTTCTGTTTCAAGCCAACACAGCTATCACTGTCAGTTATAAATTAAGCATTATACATTTGATTCCCAAAACATGGAGTTAATACAATGATATTTACTGTCATACGGAGGACAATAATTCCCAGTTGATAGTCAAGTGTCATTTTAAGTGGCCCGTTAGTGATTGTTAGGCATACTAACTATCCTTGCCGGCCGGAGTGGCCGAGCGGTTCTAGGCGCTACAGTCTGGAACCGCGCTACGGTCGCAGGTTCGAATCCTGCCTCGGCATGGATGTGTCTGATCTCCTTAGGTTAGTTAGGTTTAAGTAGTTCTAACTTCTAGGGGACTGATGACCTCAGCAGTTAAGTCCCATAGTGCTCGGAGTCATTTGAATCATCCTGATCAGTCCTATCATCAGTGTGTAATAGTCAGTACCTTTAGTTACATACCATTCGTATGTACGACCAATTCTTCAATTCTTAGTTATGGAATTCTTTACTGGGAATCAAATGGACACAATATGAACATAATAATCAAACTACATGCAAGAGCCGTAAGAATAATAAACAAAAATAACACTTGAGCTCATTGTAAGGAGCTGTTAAAAACACTGGCGATTTTAACTGGAGCGAGAGAATACAGATACATTTACCAAATAGCAGTTCACTTCAGAAATAACACTGATAATTACTGCATAGACAGCTCTGTCCATGACTATGGAACGAGATCTAGCCAGAACTTAACGTTTATCAAGAAAGAACAAACATAAAACTCAAAATAGAATTTTGTACCAGGGAATAAAACTTTATAATTGGCAAAGGAGATTAAAGAAATCCCTAAAATAAACTTACTTAAAATGTCGATTAAAAAGTATCTGTTAAACCAAACATTCTATACATTGAAAGATTACTTAAATAATGCAGAACAGGTAATTGGTAACGAAATGTAACAAATAATAATAACGGCAATAAAATATCTATCACTCCACAAAACGCTTTTGCACTGTATTTTTCCTCCTTTCTTCCGTTTTTCTGTAAAAACGTACGCCTTGATCTATGCAATATATAATACTAACACCTTATCCAACGTCTCACTCGTCATAGAGGATGCTGAACCAGTTTCTTAGGTCAGCAAATGGGAAGTTGCGCTGCACAAAATAGTTCTGACATCATCTGATAGTGTCTGTAGTGTTATGAAACATTATGTGTACAATGTTTGGATGAGAAATGAATGAACAATGCAACATTAGCCTTTTGTCATCATTAAATAACTTATTTGAAAACAGTATTGTATACTAGGGGTAAACCGAATCATACAACACAGTTTTTTTTAAGGAAAGAAAGAAAAAAAAAAACAAAGAGGCCTTTATCCTGGAGAGTGGAGGCTCCAGTCTTCATCAATTCATCCTGATGGAGGTCTTCAGTGGCTTCCGTAAATGGTTCCTACTACAATAAAGTGCCAAAGAAACTGGTAAAGGTATGCGTATTCAAATACAGAGATATGTAAACAGGCATAATCCGGCGCTGCAGTCGGCAACGCCTATATAAGTCAACAAATGTTTGACGCTGTTGTTAGATAGGTTACTGCTGCTACAATGGCAGGTTATAAAGATGTAAGTGAAATTGAACGTGGTGCTATAGTCGGAGCATGAGCGATGGGACACAACATCTACGAGGTAGCGCTGAAGTGGGAATTTCCCCTACCACCATTTTACGAGTGTACCGTGAATATCAGGAATCCGGTAAAACATCAAATATCCAACATCGCCGCGACCGGAAAAAGATCCTGCAAGAACGGGACCAACGACGACTGAAGAGAATCGTTCAACGTGACGGAAGTGCAGCCCTTCCGAAAATTGCTACAGATTTCAATACTGGCCATCAACAAGTGTCAGCGTGCGAACCATTCAACGAAACATCATCGATATGAGCTTTCGAAACCGAAGGCCCACTCGTGTACTCTTGATGACTGCACGGCACAAAGCTTTACGCCTCGCCTGGGCCCATCAACCGTGATATTGAACTGTTGATGGCTGGAAACATGCTTCCTGGTCGGACGAGTCTCGTTTCAAATTGTATCGAGCTGATGGGCGTATTCGGGTATGGAGACAACCTAATAAATGCATGGACCCTGCATGTCAGTAGGGGACTGTTCAAGCTGGTGGAGGCTCTGTAATGGTGTGGGGCTTGTGCAGTTGCAGTCATATGGCACTCCTGATACATCTAGAGACGACTCTGATAGGTGACATGTGAGTAAGCACCCTGTCTGATCACCTGCATCTATTCATGTCCATTATGCATTGCGACGGACTTGGTCAATTCCAGCAGGACAGTGCGACACCCCACTCGTCCAGAATTACCACAGAGTGGATCCAGGAAGACTCTTATGAGTTTAAACACCTCCGCTGACCACGAAACTCCCCAGATATGAACGTTATTGAGCATGTCTGAGATGCCTTGCAACGTGCTGTTCAGAAGAGATCTTACAGATTTATGGGCAGCCCTGCAAGACTGATGGTGTCAGTTCCTTCCAGTACTACTTCATAGGATTGGTCGAGCCCATGCCACGTCGTGTTGCGGCACTTCTGCGTGCTCGCGGGAGCCCTACACGATATTAGGTACGTGTACCAGTTTCTTTGGCTCCCCAGTGTATAAGGCCATGGCCAATAGGCTGTCCTATCCTTGTCATTCTAGACCTATAAGTCTGTAAATGTCTGTGTATGTGAACAGCTTTATTTTTGTTGTTCTTAAATTGTAATACTAAACGATGTCCAATACCTTTGTAAAAGACGTCTACTGCCGCTACTGCTACTACTCATGTTCGGAACTAGTTTTCTGAGTGTATTAAAAGCTGCCAGCTGGTAGCGTGTTCTCCAGGTAGATACATTTTTCCCTCGAAAACACAGCAAACAGTTTTGTTAGCGTTTAACTACACTGCTGGCCACCGTAAATGCAACACCAAGAAAGACAAGAGGTAGCACAACAAGATTTATTTTGTAGATAACATGTTGACCAAGTATCAAATGATTACGTTTACAGACGTCTGTGACATGTGGTTCCTGCCAGAATCAGTAGCCAGAGTAGCCGCCATTGTTGGAGATCACCGCTGCCACACGTCTCGGCATTGAGTCAAAGAGACGTTGGATGTGTTCCTGGGGTACAGCAGCCCAAGCAGCTTCCACACGTTGCCAAAGATCATCTGGTGTGGCAGCTGGGGATGTAATCTGTGTCACTCGTTGAGCAACCATGGACCATATGTTTTCTATCGGCGAAAGATCCGGAGAGCGAGCCGGGCAGGGAAGCAATTCAATCTGGTTATTGACGAAGAACCTTTGGACAATGCGTGCGACGTGTGGTCGCGCATTATCCTGTTGAAATATGGCTGTGGCCGAGCCCTGAAGGTAAGGAAGGACAACTGGCTCCAGCACCTCGGATATGTAGCGCCGGCTGTTTAAAGTACCGGCAATGCGTACTAGAGGCGTGCGAGAGTAATATCCAATACCGCCCCATACCATAATACCCGGTGCAAGACCAGTGTGGCGGTGCATAATGCAGCTGTCCCGCATCCTCTCTCCACGGTGTCTCCAAACTCGAATCCGACCATCGTGGTGCTGCAGACAGAAGCGTGCCTCGTCAGTAAAGACAACGTCATTCCATTCTGCCGTCCACATCCGTCTGTCATCACACCATTGGCGACGGAGACGTCTGTGGTTCTGCGTCAATGGTAGACGAAGCAATGGACGTCTTGCGGACAGACCACTCTGCTGTAAACGGCGTCGAATGGTACGCGCAGACACTGGATGATGCGTTACAGACGCAATGTGCTGTTCTATGGTTCGGGATGTCACTGAGCGATCCGTCACTGCCATGCGCACAATTTGCCTATCAGCACGTGCAGTGGTGCACCGAGGTGAATGCGATCGACCACGTCGGTCCGTCGTACCCTCCTGCATCCAACGGTCACATATCCGCATTACAGTTGTTTGGTTTCGTCCAACACGACTAGCGATTTCTCTGTATGATAATCCACCATCTCGGTAAGCCATTATCCTCCCTCTGTCGAACTCGGATGCTTGATCAAAAGATGTTCGCTGTTGTCTACGAGGCATAACTGATCGTCTTGTGAAACAACCACAAGGTAAACACACGTGCCGAACGTACACTAGTCGAAATCGCCAAGCCTTAAATGGAGCTATGAGGTGGCGCCACAGGCGGGCGTGATGTGCGTCTGCGCTGAAATTCTAATCAGTTGCATATCTCATCGCTGCAAACCCATGGTGTAAATTTCACTTGATTCGGATGCTTCCTTCAGGGTGTTGCATTTACGGTGGCCAGCAGTGTATATGTTACAACCTTCATTATATCGTTCTAAAGAAATAATTACTGGATGAAATAATTACTTGTCGTGATCTACGATTATCTGAAACCTTACAGTTTCTAAAGAGCACTATTTTCTGGTGCCCGTTTGGTCGGTACTTCTAAAAAAATAGTAAATCTGCTAAATAGGCATGAGAGTACCAGAGAAACCATTCCATCACGAAACAGGTTATCTTCTTAGTTGTCCTGTGGACTTGGCAATGGGTGGGTCAGTGGTGTGGTAGATAATACTAGTGACGTGATCCGCCCATTCCTGGACGCTGTCTCTATGTTCCAATACGTACAGCGTCCAGTTTGCTTGCCGTGCACCTATCTCGGTGGCTGTCTTTCGGGGACTGCTTTTTCTGATACGTATACCCAGATAGGGAAGTGGTCGCTGGAATGTAGATCACCGACAACATTCCAAAGAGCAGGGTGTGTGAGAGTTAAGGAATGTAAAGAAAGATCGATGGCAGAAAACGACACTAGCAGTACCGAAGTGCGTGCTCTGTTCCATATTCAGAAGACACGAATCTTCTACAAAAATATTTTTCCTGAGCTACTAGGCTGAGTTCCTCCACTTATGTCCTGAACACATTTACACTATATTGTAAAAAAAAAATGGGCCACCTCAGTGGCGAGGTTTAGTACTTTCTTTGCCGTTATCCTTCTGTCGAGGTGAGTTTGCTGCAACAGAAAGGTTCTTTTTTTTTTTTTTTGGTGGGTCTCATTGGTTCCCTGAGACACTTGTCAGTGTCAGTGTCATCTGTAGTATGTGCTTTTTCAGGTTCACTAGAAGTTCGGAGTGGTCTGATGCCTTTGGACTACATCGTTTCGCTCTACACCTCTCAACCACGCCGTTCTCCTTAGATGGAGAGGGTAGTGATTTTGGCGTTGTGACACACTGCTTAACTTCGGTCTGTTACCTGTGGAAACGAATTTGTAGTTTGAGGAGTTCATTTACCTGTTGTGATCTCTGATTGCGTGGCAGAGATAAGCCCCTTTAAGGCATCTCTGTCATTACAAGAGCACTTGGAAGGACAAGAGCCCTTCTCTTGCTTTTTAATTGTCAGAAACATATTTTAAGACATGATGAGTGTCCTGTTACTCAAGGTAATCTTTTTTGAGCTGAAACTCTTGGTGAGGTATCGTATACTCTTTTTGTTGACTGAATAACTCGCCACGATACTGCGAAAAGCAGCAGTGGAAACAAGAGTACACCCAAACAGAGCTCCACTTGCCTAGATAGGTCTTATACAAATGAAGTCCTGCAGATTCCCAGAGGTTCCTAGCGACTGTTTCACCACAACACCCATCCACTTCATCAGCACGGGGCATACGCTGAGGTTGAGTTGTTTTTTGCAGTGCTTTACACCGTCCGTCCAAGCGATCCGACCGGTTAAGCCAAGAGACAGAAAGTTCCACCACCGTGCCGCTCGGTGGTTGCTAAAGTATTCCCATAGAATAGGTGACAAAGAACTGGCGGCGCTTATTAGAACCTAGCTCAGAAGCTGTGGGTTTGCCAAAGCCACAGCCCTTGAGGTGCTCGCCATTTGGTGCGACGCGGGAGACTCAAGCTTATCGAATGATATGGACGCGACGAGCGTTACTGCTATGGAGCGGTATTTCTCTATGAATGGAGTTAGAAGTTTAATAAATTTTAGTTTACGCTTTGGACCATGAAATTTTTATTCTCATAAGAAGCACCTGATTTTACATTTGACATGCTACTGAAACCTGCAATTGTGGGGTACTTTTTCGGTTACGCTTAGCATCAAAGTTTTCATTTATCCTTCAGAAATGTTCCCTGCACACTTCACTAGACTCACGACATAAAAACAGACGATAGTGAGACTCGTACCATACTTCTCTGTGCATGGATTTTCTGCACTCTGTGATGTTGTCATCTGGTGTCGAAGTTCACACAGAGTCGTTGTAGCTGAAGATACATATACGCAGTGTTTTACAAACAAACGTAAAAAAAGTCACTTATCGTGAAATGAGGTGACCTTGTAGGCCAATAGTCCGTACGCCTTTTACGAGCGAGCCCTTTAAGGGGCAATTCATTGTTGAGAAATGCTGTTACATATTATCGCAATTGTGGAAGAAACCAACTTTCCAACATATCCTGGGATGCGATTCCTGTAACTTTATGTTACCAAAAAAAGGGCTATAGGCCTCTACTTGCTGAACAGTACAAAACACAAGATCCTTTGAGGAGTCTGTCTGGTGCTCGACTATGATATGTGGCTATTGTGACCTTCATATTCTTATGTTGTGGTTGTAACGCTAAACGTGAACGAAAATTATCACCCTCCATCTGTACTCCTAGAATGCATTCACGAAGCTCTATACGTTGTTGTTTATCACCATTGTGAAGGGCTTCTACAAGCTGAGTAGAGTGTGATTTGAAAAACCAAAACATCAAGACAGAGTAACGAACGAGAATAAAGGGAATCTTTGATCAATAGTGGATAATGATACTAAGCCTGCATGACGAAATTTGAGATTCCATTCACTTTTAGGTATGTTTCACCTAAAATTGCAAGTATGAAGTACAAGACGTAAGTCGGTGGGATCGGTATACTATGTGAAATTATTTATTTAAATTTCACACTTTTCCGGATTTTGCTGTAATACTTTGAAATAATATTTTTATTTTTAAAAGGAGTTAACTATCACATGAATTCCATTTGTTTTATTTCACCACAAATGACATGTATTTCGCACTTTACAATATTTTAGCTACGAAATTTTTCATAGTAACATGTTACCCCTTAAACCAAGAACTGTTATAATTTCTCAAAAGCAAATTCAATTTTTCATAAGAACACGCATATGAAGGAAAATATAAAATGTTTATTATTTTAGTAATGTGGCTTGCACCGCAACTTTTACAAAATTCTATTTCAAAATTATGTTGAATAATATATAATAATTTTTACTTTTATAAAATTTTACTAACGTCAAGAGTCGTGCTTCCTTTGTAATTGTTGACCCACATGTGCAGAGACCGAGGGAGGTGGCGCAGTGGTTAGCACACTGGACTCGCATTCGGGAGGACGACGGTTCAATCCCGTCTCCGGCCATCCTGATTTAGGTTTTCCGTGATTTCCCTAAAATCGCTTCAGGCAAATGCCGGGATGGTTCCTTTGAAAGGGCACGGCCGATTTCCTTCCCCATCCTTCCCTCACCCGAGCTTGCGCTCCGTCTCTAATGACCTCGTTGTCGACGGGACGTTAAACACTAATATCCTCCTCCTCACATGTGCAGAAAACTGTATACAAAAGTTTATTTGACCAGTTACCGGTTCTTGAATGATCTAGAACTTCATGCTGTAATATGTCGTTTGTCATACAGACCAAAAGTAGTTGTCTTCGTCATGGGCTCGAGTGGTACAACTTTTGTCTGGACGCAGAGTAGTAAGTCAGTTTTCGTGCCGTGGACAGAACGTGCGCCAAGTACGATTTATTGATAATGGAAAATGAAATTTGCATTGAAAATGCATTCGCAATGTTTATGAACTTATTAATTGATGACAGTTATTGGTATGAAATCTGAGTGTACTTGAAAGAAAACTCTGTTCAGCGCTGTGCAGAGAACTGATGCAAATATTTCATTTTTTTGCCCTGCCTGGATGGGAAATAAATTTCTGCTCATTACATCGTCCTATTTAAAACCGTTTTTTAACATTGCTGTTTCCCGTAACATATAAATACCCATTTACATAACTATATGACTAGCTGAAGAAATGCAATTAATTATCATCAAGTTTTGTTAGAATGACTTTTAAATTTACGTAGGGGGCTGCAATGTTAGAACAGAAGCATGGTGACTGGCTAACTCTCGGTTGGTACGGTGAGTGCATTTCTTTGGACTACGTGCAAAAGTCTGTTGAATGTGATTTACGCCTTGAACCCGAGGACGACCTGCGGATTTCCCCTGACATAAACAAACTGTGTCTTGAAACTGCAGGTGTCATCGGCGAATGCACTGAGCTTTAGAAGTTGCTGTGCTGTACTTTCGATGAAAATGACGCCCCACAGTTGTTAATGAATTGCACTTGTTGTTAATTGGAAGGCAAAAGTCTCTTTTTTTATCGGCATCTAGACTAGACACACATTAAGTTAATGAACGAGCGAGGAGCACCGGGCAAACACCTACTGGTAATCACATTAATTAGCAACTGACAGCTGTTGCTACGGCTTTTCGTTTAGTTTCGATACTTAAATTAAAATTTTCGCCAAGTTTCGATATTAATTCTTGTAGATAATATACTAATCAGTCACAACGTTATGACCTACTATTGATATAAATCCGTCCAGGCGACAGCAGCGTCACCTGACAAGGAATGACTGCTTGTCAGACACACGCGTAGTGCATGTAGTACCAGTGGGCGTGCTGTCTGTGTGTAGAATGGGGGAGGCGCACGATCTGCATTTGACTGAAAGCAGATTGTGAAGGCTCAGAGTATCGTACACTGGTTGCAGACCACGTACACTTCTTCATGACGATCATGTTTCCTGACAGCAGTGGCATTTTTCAACAAGACAATGCGCCATGTCACAAGGCCAGGAGTGTGATGGAGTGGTTTGAGGAACACAGTAGCGAGTTCCAATTGATGTGCTGCCCCCCCCCCCCTCCATCTTGCCAAACCTGAACCCGATTGATCAAACCTAGCGTGTGAGAGAATGTGGCCTCAGAGCTCATAATTCCCCCCCCCCCTCTCCCCGGAATTTACGGGCGTTAGATAACTTGTGCGTGGGGATGTGGTGCCAACACCCTCCAGCAACCTACCAAGGCCTCATTGCTTCCATGCCACGACGCGTCGCCGCTGTTATCCGTGCCAAAGGAGGACATATCGGCTATTAGGTAGGTGGTTATAATATTCTGGCTGATCGGTGTATAGTCTTGTCAGCTGGGTTAATCTTTTTGAAACACTGTGTATTGTTGCAATTTAGAACGGTAAGAAAGAGCTGCGCTCCGTAAACAGTAGCCACTGAGACAACCCATTATTTTTCACACTCATTTCGCACACTATTCTACACTCCTGGAAATTGAAATAAGAACACCGTGAATTCATTGTCCCAGGAAGGGGAAACTTTATTGACACATTCCTGGGGTCAGATACATCACATGATCACACTGACAGAACCACAGGCACATAGACACAGGCAACAGAGCATGCACAATGTCGGCACTAGTACAGTGTATATCCACCTTTCGCAGCAATGCAGGCTGCTATTCTCCCATGGAGACGATCGTAGAGATGCTGGATGTAGTCCTGTGGAACGGCTTGCCATGCCATTTCCACCTGGCGCCTCAGTTGGACCAGCGTTCGTGCTGGACGTGCAGACCGCGTGAGACGACGCTTCATCCAGTCCCAAACATGCTCAATGGGGGACAGATCCGGAGATCTTGCTGGCCAGGGTAGTTGACTTACACCTTCTAGAGCACGTTGGGTGGCACGGGATACATGCGGACGTGCATTGTCCTGTTGGAACAGCAAGTTCCCTTGCCGGTCTAGGAATGGTAGAACGATGGGTTCGATGACGGTTTGGATGTACCGTGCACTATTCAGTGTCCCCTCGACGATCACCAGTGGTGTACGGCCAGTGTAGGAGATCGCTCCCCACACCATGATGCCGGGTGTTGGCCCTGTGTGCCTCGGTCGTATGCAGTCCTGATTGTGGCGCTCACCTGCACGGCGCCAAACACGCATACGACCATCATTGGCACCAAGGCAGAAGCGACTCTCATCGCTGAAGACGACACGTCTCCATTCGTCCCACCATTCACGCCTGTCGCGACACCACTGGAGGCGGGCTGCACGATGTTGGGGCGTGAGCGGAAGACGGCCTAACGGTGTGCGGGACCGTAGCCCAGCTTCATGGAGACGGTTGCGAATGGTCCTCGCCGATACCCCAGGAGCAACAGTGTCCCTAATTTGCTGGGAAGTGGCGGCGCGGTTCCCTACGGCACTGCGTAGGATCCTACGGTCTTGGCGTGCATCCGTGCGTCGCTGCGGTCCGGTCCCAGGTCGACGGGCACGTGCACCTTCCGCCGACCACTGGCGACAACATCGATGTACTGTGGAGACCTCACGCCCCACGTGTTGAGCAATTCGGCGGTACGTCCACCCGGCCTCCCGCATGCCCACTATACGCCCTCGCTCAAAGTCCGTCAACTGCACATACGGTTCACGTCCACGCTGTCGCGGCATGCTACCAGTGTTAAAGACTTCGATGGAGCTCCGTATGCCACGGCAAACTGGCTGACACTGACGGAGGCGGTGCACAAATGCTGCGCAGCTAGCGCCATTCGACGGCCAACACCGCGGTTCCTGGTGTGTCCGCTGTGCCGTGCGTGTGATCATTGCTTGTACAGCCCTCTCGCAGTGTCCGGAGCAAGTATGGTGGGTCTGACACACCGGTGTCAATGTGTTCTTTTTTCCATTTCCAGGAGTGTATTTATTTCTTGTTCAACAGCCTGGGTGTGATTGTTGATTACTTAGATCCCAGGTATTTGAAACTTTTTACGTGTTCTGATTTCATAATTACCTACAATCTTCAATATTTCTGATATTACACACATGGACGATAATGCATTTGGTAGTCTGTTTAGCGGGGGACTTGGACTGGTCACGCAACATGAAGTCTCGGTTTAATGTCACTACATTCACTTCTTTGACAATATCTCAGAGAAAAAATTATGACAGTCAACCATGTAGAGCAGCTTACGCTGGAAACTTATGTTGGGGACGAGTGTATGATTGTGCCAAGTGTCTTATTACAACAGCCAGTCCAAACCATTTAAACCTGCCTAGAAAAATTTGCCTTGCGTCCTAATACTTCTGTTGATACCACAATTATTGTGTAAGTCTTGATACGATTGCAGGGTATATAAGAAAGTATACTATATTTTGAATGGTGCTAATATGGACCAAAACAACGAAGAAATGTTCAGTAGACATGAGCCGTACAATGCAAACCTGAAGAGCTACGAGCACAAGATACGTGTTTCACAGCAGTGAAGATTAGCAAGTGTCCATAGATCGTAAGTTAGACATTCTAGAGCCCATGTTTATCAAACTTTTTTTTTTATCCATACTACCACGTCTCGAAATACAGAATACTGTTTTGAACACCCTGTATTTCTAACTAAAAGTAAGATAACGTTTTGGGTTACCCTGTGATGGCCAAGTATTCAACACATTGTTGACATGTGATTAAGCGTGACGATTACAGAAAAAGATAAAACTACAATGTAGCCTACATATTAACCTCAAAAAAACTACTTCTACATCTATATTCTGAATATCAGTATGTTGCATGTGGCAATAGGAAAGATATCGGAACACTCTTTTAAATGGCTCTGAGCACTATGCGATCAACTTCTGAGGTCATCAGTCGCCTAGACCTTAGAACTAATTAAACCTATCTAACCTAAGGACATCACACACATCTATGCCCGAGGCAGGATTCGAACCTGCGACCGTAGCGGTCGTTCGGTTCCAGACTGTAGCGCCTAGAACCGCACGGCCACTCCGGCCGGCACACTCTTTTAACATTAACATTGGCAGCTGATAAATACCATGGTTATCCAGCGTAGGAAGGAGAAGAAGATGGGTACGTTGCGTGTTAGACAGTACTTTCTTATTGTTCCTTTTAGTAATGTTTTTTTCCTCATTCGTCTCACAGACGTGCGAAGAATACCTGTGTACTCTCTTCGTCTGTCAATTACTTTGTCTAAATTTGTTTTTAGATCCGGTCTGCCTTGAGTAAAATACAGTTTTCCCTTCTTCCATTGCCTAGGCACGTTCCCTGAAGTTACTGCATCATCAGTGGGCTTTTATTTTCTTTCTTAATAGCAAATGCTGTGGTTTTCCTGCTTTCTGTGCGTTTCGCATTAGAGTGTTTTTCCTTTCACAGTCTTTCACTTTTTTCTGGTCGCTTTTATCTTCACTGTGAAAACTGCGCTATTTAACTTTCACTGTCGCTGTTTACAAACTACGAATGAAAATAAAAGCCCACTGACAGTGTTGAAACTTTAGCGAAACATATCAGTGCAATAGAACAAAAGAAAAAAAGAACTCTGAGCACTATGCGACTCAAATTCTGAGGTCATCAGTCGCCTAGACCTTAGAACTAATTAAACCTAACTAACCTAAGGACATCACACACATCCATGCCCGAGGCAGGATTCGAACCTGCGACCGTAGCGGTCGCTCGGTTCCAGACTGTAGCGCCTAGAACCGCACGGCCACTCCGGCCGGCACACTCTTTTAACATTAACATTAATCGATTTCAGTCTCAGTAGTAATTTTAGAAAGTGTCTAAGTTATTTATCAGCTGTCACGCGTCTTTTTCCTTTTTATAATTTCTTGTCGTCGCATCGACAGGCGATACGGTACAATTTCTGCTGCTTTCTTGAGTATGTCATTTCAGATCCTTCAGGCAAAGAAGCTAAGACCATCTTGCACAACGTTACTCGTAACTACTCTAGTCAAATCTGGGTTCGCTGTCTGCATAAGTGAGAGGAACGAACAGTTTAATTACAGTGTTAAACAGGCCTGAGAAACGAAATCGGCTGAGGGTCTGCGACTCACAGCTGGCGAGGTTATCGTCATTAGCTGCTATCTGGCGGCCATATGTTGAACTACAGCACTCCGTTACAGAGATATGGGCCGAAACATTTACCTGTTTCTGTTAGCTCCTATAGTCATTCTTCACTCATTTAACCTCCGAGATACTGGTGTACAGGTATTAAGTGAGAAGTACATTACTCAAGAAACTGCCTGCGTCGCACTGAACTCTGAGGTAGGGAATTTTAGAAGAGAGTCACAAATTCAGATATTTAGAGTGAGTTGGACGCTGAATACTAAGCTGAGATTTCATTAATCGTCATAGTTCTAGACCTGGGAGTTTTCTAAAAATTCTGCTGGATTACAGATGGTAGATGATATGATTGTGTGTATGTCCTGCACCGTCCAACATAGAAAAACACCTTAGTCTAATTTTTCCACAAGCTATTTGATGTACACGAAGCACCATTTTTTATTTTTCTCTATAGACTTCATGTGAACTATGGTTCCCGAGGTGATACAGAAATTCTTAATCGAGGAAGGGCACGCCAAAGCATAAGTTATAGGTATCCGACGGCTGCGCCTGGTTAGCAAAAAATTCAGATTTCCAGCATACAATCATTAAAGATGCTTTAGTGAAGCGATTTTCTGCGTATCTTTCGTTGGCTTGGTTCTATTACACAATTCTTAATTCTATTACACAATTACAATGATTCTAATCACCGTTAAGCGATCTAATAGTAGCGTGGAACGTATTTAACTACAATTTCCCATTGTAAACATGTTAACATTTGCATGGATGATTTCAATTCTTTCAGATTTGTCTACCCCACGTATATACTTTCACCTATCTCAGCGTGACCATGTTAAGGAGTCTTGAAGGAAGAGGAAATCAGAAACTTCATTTGCAATAGAGAAGAAGAAGTTTGCAGAAGCATCCTTAACGTGAAATTCTTGTGCAGAAATCGTGTGTAATTGTATCGACTGTGATGTGACAAGCGATACTCCCAAATGCGTCTAACTCAACTGTTGCCACAACATCCGTGACACAGTTCCACTGTGACGGATTCCGACGGCCTGTTGCGTGAAATTTCTTGATCAGCGTGCGTACGCAAGACTAAATTTGCAATTCATGACCCTGACTGCAAAGTCCTCACCTTTCAGCTTTGTTACCTGGAATTCCTCTTGCTGACGAGAACGACCAGCAACCAATAAAGGTTGGCTGCACAAATGAATGTTCCTGAACAACAAAAATGGTTCAAATGGCTCTGAGCACTATGGGACTTAACATCTATGGTCATCAGTCCCCTAGAGCTTAGAACTACTTAAACCTAACTAACCTAAGGACATCACACAACACCCAGCCATCACGAGGTAGAGAAAATCTCTGACCCCGCCGGGAATCGAACCCGGGAACCCGGGCGTGGGAAGCGAGAACGCTACCGCACGACCACGAGATGCGGGCTCCTGAACAACAGCAACTCGTTTACGTCACCGTAGGGATATGTCGCACAACCATAAATACGTGCTCTGCAGCTTTTCTAACTGACATAACTCACGTCAGCAGCTTCCGCAAATTAAATGATAATTAAATTACTGTAATGTAGGAGGATCAACAGTGCCAGCCAACACGAAAATGTATGGATTTTTCTTCTTTAGGGCCAACAGCATCACAGATAATGTCATCTTTATTAGAAAGATGCACCAGAATAGCTGCTTGTAATAATTAATCTTTATTAACGACAGAATGTTTCGTCATTTATGGCCATTGCCAAGCACCTGCAAATACAATTTTGGTGAGACCGCGTATACATGTGAATGTCATTTATTTCAATGACACACTACTTTACTCACGTCAAATTAAACTAACGTTATTAACATTATACATATTTATTCTTCATGTCCACATATTGATTTCTTAACATAATCACCCTGGCGACTAACATATTTCTCTTAACGAGACAACAGTTTCTTGATACAGTCACTACAGAATGTTTGACTTCGTTGACGGAACAACAGCCTCACCCCTGCTTGCACCGCTTCATTACTATCAAAGCGAATTCCTCAAAGGTGTCTTTCAAGTTTTGAAAACAGATGAAAATCGGAAAAGCCCATGTCGGAACCGTATGGAGGGTGATTGATGACCGTGAACAAAAGACGCTGGATTGTTGCAGATGTTGCAGCGCTCGTGTGTGGTTTGGCATTGCCATGCTGAAGGATAGGGTGCTCCGTGTGTGGAAGAACACTTCGAATTCGAAACTCGATTACATAACGCTGTTTCTCACACACCGACATAGTTAAGTTACATCCTGCCATGTTACACGCTACAATTCGGGACTCTCTAGCAGCACAGGCCTGCATGTACGTAGGCATGACGATTAAAGCTGTAGAATGTTAACAATGGTTGTTTTATTTTAAAACATTTGAGAGTTTTCACATAAAAAATTCGGAGGCATTACTTTTTATCATGCCCTCATACCTCTACACATACTTTATACAATGTCCGGAAAAAATTAGTACACCCTTTTAGAGGTTTCCATTTCACTCAAGATTTATTGTTCCATCAGTTCATATGGAGTACATAAAACGATTACATTTACAGATCAGTAGCAAAAGCGGATCTGAGGCACCACGTGTCGACCTACGCCGAAACACTCATATTAGTACGTGGTGTAGCCTTCATGGGGAGCAGTGCAGGCGCTGACTATGGCACCTAGTGAATCGTACAGATGGCGATTAGTGTCCCGGAATACGTTATGATACGCCTGCTTAGCCTGTTCACGTAGTTCTGTAAGAGTTGTTGGCTAACGAGTCACGCAAGTCGCTTCTCGTCCCAAAATATCGCGCACCTGCCCGGCTGAAGACAAGTCCGGAGATTGTACTGGCTATAAAGAAGCAGCACGTCTTGCAGAGCACGTTGAGTTTCACTGGCAGCGTGTGGGCGAGCATTATCCTGTTGGAACAGCACATCATCTTCCTCTTACGAGAACCGCAAAACAATGTGTTTAATAACATTCTGCACGTAGCGCACGCTGGTTCGCGACCTCTCCAGAAACAACAAAAGTGAACTAGAGTTTTGGCTTATCGTAATACAGACCATAAGGACTGGGTTCGGCCCAGTGGTCTTGGACGACGTCACCAGTGAAGCCGTGCACGTCGATGCTGTAGCGTGAGTAAGAAACGGAATGGAGGTTCTTGTTGACTCGTCTGTGGTCACAAGTCCTTTTATCTGTGCTATGGTAGCTGTACGATCTGCCACTGCTACCCTTACAATACGTCGACCCTGACGAACGTCTATGCTACATGAACATCCAGAAGCTCGTCTGTGGGTGTGATAATGTTCGTGTGATCATTGATACAAGCATTGTTGCACAACTGACGCAGCGCGTTCAGCCAGCTTGTGTGGCAATTTTCCGAAAGGACCTTTCCGCCACTCGGCAGGCCACAGGTGACCCCTTTCAGACTCGGTTAGTTGGTTGTATTGCGTCTTCGTATCATGGTTTCCTGCTTGCTTCACACGTTTGCACCACACTTAGGCTTCTGGCTGTGCGCATCCCCTATTAAAGGGTAGAACAGGCGGCGCTCTGACAACTATGGTTCAAATGGCTCTGAGCACTATGCGACTTAACTTCTGAGGCCATCAGTCGCCTAGAACTTAGAACTACTTAAACCTAACTAACCTAAGGACATCACACACATCCATGCCCGAGGCAAATTCGAACCTGCGACCATAGTGGTCACGCGGTTCCAGACTGAAGCGCCTAGAACCGCACGGCCACACTGGCTGGCTCTGACAACTATGCCACTACGCTATCTGTTGGTGGACGACGCTTAAACCATTATAGGTACATCTAATGTCCTCAGGTGGCATATGCGGTCATCGGATCAAAATCGACTTCATCTTTCCGAGTGTACTTATCTTTTTTTTCTAGCAGTGTATATGCGCCGGATGCCAGTATTCACTGCATGACCTAGGGTTTTATTATCGATCTTTTGCGCTATTCCGATCTCGTATCCAACTAGGGAAAAACAACTGCCTATATAATTTTTACGTGTCTTAAAGGGAGACGGCATTATGGTTGCACTATCTTCTTTGAATATCGGCTCTCGGAATTGCCGCCACCACCAGGTAGTGCTGCTACGTTGCATATAGGTTAAGCCACTCTCTGAGAATAGGATCGCGCAATTCCACCAAATTGCGGGAATGCTGATGTCGGTGTTTTACCTGCTGTTCTAACACGTCCCACAGATTTTCTGAGATGTTCAAGTGAGGTGATTCTGCAGGCCAGTCGAGATGTAGTAGAGTAGGAGAGTGTTCAGAAAACTAGTCGTATAGTCTTCCATCCTGATGGACTTTGTTTTTGTCGTCCTTATGTGTATGGTGACAAATGGTTTCTTGTTAGGTGACCGACTCCAAATGTTCATTGCTTGCAGTCCCCGTCGCAATGTTCTCTAGCTTAAGGTTTGGGACGGACCTTCATTTAGTGCCTGCAGGTGTTCTTGTTGGGTGCAGATGCGATTGTGATTCACAAACCATTACATGCGTTTCCAGTCTTTCTCTGTTAGGATCTTTTTCCGACCACAATTCTGACGTCGTTTTCCATGACCACGTTGTTACATCATAGCTTGTAGACGCAATGAACAGTCCACAACGAAACACCAACACAGCTCAGGGAAAATTTAATTTAAGATCTATACGATCACGTATAGTACAGCACTTCCCCTCTACGTCCAGTGCTGGGGTGCTATTCCAATGTCGGAGAGCCCTGGTACTAGTGACAATATAAGGGGAGATGTGAATTGGAGTTTGTGTTGTGGAGGGTATTCGATTTGAGTAGTTTGTGCAGCTCTGTTCACCATAATGTTGTGGTGGTTTAATGGTCACCTGCTTCCACCTCACCACCGGTGTCTGTCGGCCATATCGTGCCTTATTTGTCCCATATTTCGACCTTTTTCGTCGACTACAGTTACATACATACCAGTCTCCCAGATACACGCCCACCTAGGACTAAGGATTTTTACAGCCTGTTGCTGCGCTGTGTTCCCCGGAATGTGATGGAGACCAAACATCCCTCCATCCAGTGGCCCATAGTGTGGACTACCGTCCACCAGCCCTTCCTCCCTACGAACGTCCGGGCACTGTGGTATCACATAGTCAACAGGAAATTTGCCACGAAGCAGCGCCTGCACAACATTGGCTTGTCAGAATCCCCTGTTTGTCTCCTTTGCCAGCAACTGGACACTGATGAACACCGTCTGACATGCGCCTCGTCGCAAGATGTATGGCGCTTCGTGCAGCAAATCATTGCCTGCTATCTCCGGGTGCCACCCGACACAATCGAACCTCGAATGTTTCTATACCCGGAGGACCGACATTTTCCCGCCGCCAAATGTCATGCTATTACGTGGGTCAAAGGATGGGCGGTCGCTTATCTCTTTCATGAGGGACCTAAATCCCGCCTCGACTTTTGGACCTATTTACGAACAGCCCATGCAGCTCTCGAAAACTCGCCACGATACCGAACATTATTTGCTAACTATCTTCGAGCGGTCTTTGTTAGACCTCCACTGAGTTGGGGGGTGCCTGGCTCCTCCCCTGGCGGTGTCTGAGTTTCCACCGCCTACGATCTATTCTACTTCTGACCTCCGCGGATGGGAGAGCGCGTCGCAGATTGCGCGGATTTTATATCTTTTTGCTTTTCCTTTTTCCTTTCTTTTTCTTTAACCAGAATTTATATTTCTTTTCTTTATCGCCGATGTGTTCCCATAATTTCATGATATTAGTGAATCTTACAAAAACACATGCAAATAAATAAATAACAACGCCTTCCACTACTGTTGATTCCTGTCTCCTATTTCCCTAAGCACCACAGGCTCGGTGGTGGTGGGGGGGACACTGTGGCCAGGCCTCCGGTTTCGACCCCTGCCCACTTTGGCCCCCGCGCCCCCACCGTCGCCTGTATATATATAAAAAAAAAAAAAAAAGATAGAGGAAAAAAAAAAAGGTCAGTAATGGTCAGCATATCTGCGTAATAAGCAGTTAGACCGGCGTTCGAGTCATGGCCGCAGTAAGAATTTTAATTCACTTCTTCAGCTTCCAATGTTATCGTAGATAAATTAGAGACTTAAATGTCTCAGGGAAAATTTAATTTAAGACCAACACATCCACTAACTTCACACAGTGTGGCCACGGGCACGGCCAATCATTGTTGTCCGTTTTTGCCATTTTGTCACGTCCTTACATTTATCCACATTTAAGTACAATGTCCGGTTGAAAAATAAATGTCTCACTGATCGTTACTGCCTTATGTTCACGTAGATTCAGTGCACACACGATCGAAGATGTGACTCGATCGCTGTGCCCTCCGTAGAGGTTTAACGTTTCATACGTGCACGGGAGCTGGAATGACCATTTTTTGTCCGGTGAGCTTCTCAAGAGGAGATTTTCTCCAAAGCTTTCAGTATTTCCTTATGGTTATCCAGCAAAGACAATTTACTGTAGACAACAGTATCCTCACCAAACAATCTCATATGCTGATTTGATAAATGGTCTTATTATGTTCCGTTTCGTGGCTGTTGATTATTCATCATTCAGTCTAGCCTGCTGCTTCAGTTTTTCAAATATCGATCGATTCAATAACATATCTGAGGAGATACTTCGTATGACAGAATCTTGGTCAGAAGTGGACAATTTGGTGCAGTGTCGAACGCTTTTCAGAAATCTAGGAAGATGGAATATTCCTAATGTTTGCAAGATGTCAGGAATGAACTAAGCAAGATGTGTTTCACCCGAGTGCTTTTTTTCTGAATCCGTGCCCATTCTTTGAGTGAAGCTCTTTCTCCTCCAGGAAAGTCGTACTATTTGAGCTCAGGATATGTTCACGTAGCCTACAACGGCCTGGCGCCAGCGATATTGGTCTGAAGTTGTATGCATCCCATCTTTTATCTTTTTGTGAACAGGAGTGACGCATTCTTATCGAGTCACTTGTAACTCTTAGCTGTGCAAGATATTCTTGATAACTGCAAGCTAAGACAGGGGCTAGAGGGGTTGGGCATAAATATGGAAACACCGCGAGAAACGCGTGAAATTCCAAAACCACTCATCGGTGATGCAAATAAATGCCCGTAACAGGAAAACGTGGTGCCGAAGACGTAAAACCTAGACTATAGAGCAATGGAAGAAAGTTATTTGGTAGGATGAGTCTGATTTCACACTGCTTCCGACTTCTGGCCGTGTTTAAGTCTAGCGTACGCCGTTCCAGATGCAGACTGCTTGCTGCCAAGAGTGACATATTGCGGGGTTCGGTGATAACTTGGCAAACATCCCAAGGGCTTCATGAGTACTCTGCCAGGTCGCATTTCTGCCAAGGACTAAGTGACCAATTTTGCTGACGAAGTCCATCACATGGTACAATGTTTGTTCCCCAGTGGTGAGGCTGTTTTCCAACACGAAACACAAAACACGTAGGAATTGTTTTGTGATCACACGGATGAATTGTCACATTTCCCCCGGGAATCAGAGTGTCCAGGCGTCAATAATATTGAGCCTTTGTGGTCTACTTTGGAGAGAACGATGCTTGATCGCTATCCACCTCCATTATCTTTATCTGAACTTATCGCTATTTTGTAGGATTCCCTTGAAAACCATAAAGGATGCGTATTTATCTCTTCCGAGACTGCTGGAAGCTGTTTTGAATGCTAACGATCTGTCTGCACCATATTAGGCATGGCAATGTGTCGTGTTTTTGGTGTTTTCACATTTTTGTCCACCCCATGTAACTCCGCAGCGCATTCCATGAAAATCTAACTCGAATTTCGTAACAGCTTCGTACCTTGTTCGCTTTAAGTGGGTGCTAAAGCCATTGTCTCCCAATCCTACGTCTTTGCGGAAACCAAACATCGCCATGTTAATATTATCATGTGTAAATACGTTTGTAAATGCGGTATTCAATATAGTTGTCTTGAAGTGAGATTGCATAGTTGGTTATAATCCCTTCAGTGATTCTGACGGCATGCCCCTCCAGACGGTAATCAAATGCCGTAACGCAGAGGTCGGAATGGTGGCCGGTCATGGATGAGCATAGTGTGCTGCTCTTAGCCTGCTCGGGAGATACTTTTTTCAATGAACCGGGAGACTAAAAATGATAAGTGATGCAAATTTCTTAGTTGCTCCGGCCTCGAACACTCCGTCACCAGGTTTTATACACTTTCGCACAATATCCAGCTCTTGCGTATACACCGAAATTGAACGAAACCACCCACAATTGAAATCTACAGTAAGTTAAGCTTAGAGTTAACACGATGGGACTAGTGTCTTTCCTCGATGGTCATTTTACGACATCAGATATCATTCTTAGTCTCCTAGTTCATTAATTATGGAAAGTATCTCCGCGAGCAGGCTCAAAGGAGCACGCTATGCTGACCCGTGACCGGCCTCCGTTTCGACCTCTGCCTTACGGCATTTGGTTACCGTCTGATGGGGCATGGGGTCAGCCCACCGTTATTCCAGCCGTTGCCAGCTTTCCAGACCTTGAAGCCGTTACTTCTTACTCAAATAATTTCTCAGCTGCCTCACGACGCTGAGCGTACTGATCCGAGTCTTGCCGCCAAACAAAAATCCCTTGCTTTACACGACAGCTGAACATGACAGTTGGTGGCGGTGGCCGCTCAGCAAGAGAGATACATATTTCGCGCACACGTGATCATCATCTTAAAGAATAATCAGCTATCGTCGAACATCTATTTTGTGCAAGTACTTAATTTTCGCAGTACAACTATCAGCTAAGCAGCAATGAATTTACCTCATGGCGCGAACAGTTTGATGTATCTAGGAATTTCTGTGGCTTAATCGAATATGTGAAATTTGATTTCTGCAATGTGTTAACGAACGCACACAAACAGAATCTTGGTAGACAGAATGCTTGTAACTAAGTGAAGAAACTCGTACCAACAAAATCTACGTGAATCATAGCTCTCTACGCTGCACTGCTAGAGGCGAAATTGTTTCTTAGTCAGCCAGTACGGCAGCCGTAAAGTTCTTCCGGGAAATTTCACTTTCCCACACAGGTGCTGTTTGCTCTTCAGTTTACAGACAGACTGTAGCACACGTCTTTCCATAGCTTGACGACGTCCACCACTACATTTACGCGCTCACAATATGACAACGATGAGGCGACAGTGGTTCAAATGGTTCTGAGCACTATGGGACTTAACATCTGAGGTCATCAGTCCCCTGACTAACCTAAGGACATCACACACATCCATGCCCGAGGCAGGATTCGAACCTGCGACCGGAGCAGTGGCGCGGTTCCGGACTGAAGCGCCTAGAACACCTCTGCCACCGCGGCCGGCGAGGCGACAGTGAATGAAGCAAATTGAACAATACTCCACTATGCTTTATGTCGTGAAAACAAGGGCCGTGGTGTAGGATACTGGTAGATAACGTGTCAAGTAACTAAAAAATTACATCCAATTGTTAAGCTTCAGTAGTTAAAGACAGAAACAATAGTACCCTTAATTACCGCGGACGAACACTAAATATCTATCACCTTTCAGCCGAGACAGTAACATAAGTAAATAAAGTAAATAGTAGTTACAGTCCTAGGCTATCAGTTCAGCGATATCCACAATAAGAAGCCACTGTATGGAAAAGTCAATTTAGGATCAGACTTCGCGTACCCATTTTTTACACAAAAGATATATCCAAAACAGAAAAATACAGGAATATGTAAGGGATATGTGTAATGCACAAAGTATGCGAAGAACAGAGTTCAGAGAGAAACGTTTTCAGTAACTTTTACTTTTATGAAAGCTTGATGTGCTGCCCAGTGGAGCTAAATCCGCGACAGGTGAATTATTATTCCAATATTTTCTTTTATTATAGTCTCTTGTTGAATTTGTCTTTACATGATATCCAGTTTCGTCCATATTTTGAACGTATCCAGATCTGTTGAAACAAATAAAACACATGCTAAAACTGATTTCAGATAAATAATCTGAATTACGAATATGTTAAATATAATAGCGTATACAATACACATTGTAATTGCAGAGTAACCCGTCAGTTTTACATCCTTTACGCAATCTTCGTTAAGTCGCTAATGTTTACCTTTATATAAATTGTAAGTCGGATGTGGCTGACTGACAGTAAGTTTATGAAATTAATACCGATGACAGTAGGTAAAATGTCTTTCTCCTGAATCTGTTTCTCCTCTGCTCATTTCATAGGTACTATTTTTCCAAAATGTCTACACATGTATTAGTAGTAATTTCCACTTTGCACTTTGTGTTTCACTTACGAAGGGCTCTCTTTAAGGTCTGACGTCATAATTTAGAAGTGGTAACTGCATTTTCATAGGTAACTACCTACCTCTCATAATGCGAAAGCATACTTCACTTAAAATTCAACAGGAAGCTAACCAACCGTAATTGGAGTAATATCTAATGCTACTATCAAAAAATGGGCAATATATTTAGAATATTCCTACAAAAAAGACGCAGTTCATCATTCCTTCCATCCAGTAACGAAGTTTTCAATCACAATAAAACTTACCAACGTACGTTTCCGAATTTCAGAAATGTATAAGATATACCGATCTTTGTCAAGATTCACCATCATCAGAAAGTGCTAGATATAACAAATGGCTTAAGGTACATAGCAAGGAGAACTTGGATGATACAGGCTTTATTACACAAATAAACAAATTCATCAATGTACACAAACTACTACACAAATACAGAACGTATGTAACCCCCCCCCCTTTTCTGACTATCTCCTGCTGTCCACCCTCTCCGTCCATCTCCACCTGGCCCACTCTCTGTCCAGCCTCTCCTCGCACTCTGCCCATCTGCTCTTTCCCTCTCTGTCCGTCTGCTGCTTCCCCCTCTTTTCATCTCCTCTGTTCTCTATCTTCTCCTCTCCTCTGCATCTCCTCCTCACCCCTCGTAGTACATCTCTTAGTCCCCCATCCCCTGTGCAACTCCTCCTCGCCTTCTATCTGTGCATCTCGGCCTCCCCCATCCCCTATCTGTGTCTGTCTCCTCCTTCCCCCACTCTGTCTGTCCATCTCCCCCTCTCTCCTTCTCTCTTCATGTTATCACCCCTATCCCAACAGGAGGTTGCTAGTTCTTACACGTATAGCACTTCTTTCCAGATAGTACGTAATATATGTGCCAAATCTGGTTGAAATCAATCCAGGAGTTTAGGAGGAGCTTTTTACCCATGGCTTTGCTTACGTACGCACATGCATACATATTTCACACGTATTTCTACATGTATTTCACGTTATCGCTCTGCAGTTTCGTTTTCACATAGCTGAATGTCAATGACGTCATATCCCAGGAACTATCTGTCGTACAATAATATAATTTTGCAGATACATCCAGTACTGTATTTGGATACTGTCTGTAACATGTGTCGCGAACAGTAAGAAACATAACATGCGTTTGAAAATACATAGTGTTATATTTCACATATAAGAACAAAAATTGCGAAGGACATATGTCAGTTATGCTTGAAAAATACAGAGATCACAAAAACATTTTTTATGCTACGATGCATTCATAAGTATAACATTGTACCAGAAACATACAAAAATGATATTACATTTAGAGTGATTATTATATGTAACCCTCTGTGACACAATTAGATCGCCGGCCGCTGGTGGCCGAGCGGTTCTGGCGCTACAGTCTGGAACCGCGCGACCGCTACGGTCGCAGGTTCGAATCCTGCCTCGGGCATGTATGTGTGTGTTGTCCTTAGGTTTGTTAGGTTTAAGTAGTTCTAAGTTCTAGGGGACTTATGACCTCAGCAGTTGAGTCCCATAGTGCTCAGAGCCATTTGAACAATTAGATCGCACACTCTTAATCAAGGAGTCTATAATATCATTTTGGTGAAGTGAACCTGCAATACACGCAGTTTACATTTGTAGAGCAGCTGCTGTCAGCTGGTTATTCATCACACCCACTGCTACTGTCATCACAGAGTTTGACTCGTTCCACATTATTACGAAATATCGTATTCATGATCGATGGAATTAGTATTAATCTAATCTAATCTAATCTAATCTAATCTAATGTCAGCTTCTTCATTGTTGCCTTCAGATGCCATACAAAGTTTGTTACAAAATGCCCTGTTGTCATGCATGATCAATTATTGCATCAAGTTTTGCAGGTCCGCAGTCTTGGATGGTGGTATTGGTAGCCTTTCACTGTATGCTGGTTTCAGTTCAATTTCCTGTGAAAATGGAAGGCTATTGGGAATGATGCTAGTCCTCCACGTACCTGAACATGTATCCCTGAATTTCACAGTTGGATATCTCTGCTCTATTTTGAACATTATCACTGTTTTAATTTGCTTTGGAGATTTGCTACGATTCAGAAAGCATGGGGCTAAAGTTGCTCTGAAATCAGTGAAAACACTATATTGCATTTCTTGTACATTAAATGGTGATGGATTTTGTCATGATCTTGATATTACTTCCATCCAGTCATTAGGAGATTCTGCTGCTTTCAGTTTTCTTTTCTGTGTTTCTGTGAGGGCAAAGTTTTGATCATTTGGAAGGTAGCTGTGTCCCTGCATTGGCAATAAGTACGTTATGCTACGAAATATTTTCAAGGCATGCACTAGAAAATATAAGAGGTACACCATTACATGTTTTTTTTCTATGCAGATACGCCATCACTTATTAGAATTAATGTTCAGAATCGTAATTCAAATCTTTCAGGCAGGCATATTACATTGATGTAACATCATTGGTTCACTTTTTCCCGTTGGCTTCGTGATAAAAAAACTCAGTCATTAGTTAGGGAGTGTACACCAAAAACATAATACCAGAGCTGCCTGAAATAAAAGATAGCATTGGATTTAATGTGTGGCAGCGGTAGGTTATATATATATATATATATATATATATATATATATATATATATATATATATATATATATATATATATATATATAACCTACCGCTGCCGCCACACATTAAATCCAATGCTGTGCTAACGCATATCACCTCATTAGTTTGGGCTTTCGCCTTGAATATTCACTTTGTTGTCTGACTGCTTCTGCTTTGAGAATGTGAAGCTCCTTCTCTGTTCTCAACTTCTCTTTGTCTTCCAGGGTCAAATCTGAATAGTTCAACGTCTCTTGCAACGAATCACAAAACGTGCATGTATCCGACCCTGGAAAGACTAACGCAATATTATGATTGGAGAACACACGCCAATACAGTTTGTAAGAAATACTCAGTTGATACTGTGCTAGAAACATTCTGTGCATCCTTTTCACTGACATATCTTCCGTTAGATATCTTACATTGGGATTGTATAGAAGCGAATAATGAGACTGCCGGACAGGAAATGATTTGGTGTGGAACGTGATAATATCTGTCAGTACTGACGTGTGTGCATTAGGCTGGTTGTCATGCTTGCCACGCATATCTTTGGGGGACGTGCCATGAACCACCAAAGACGTTTGAATTCTGCACGCATGTGCATGAGCTATACCATGAAAGCTTATAAATGCTTTCAGACAAACTGGCATATCCTTACTCTCTTACCTTACTTTGTATTTATAAGCAGCACAATGTTCTTTGCCGTTGGACTCTGCAGCACAGGGACGTCTTAGAAATACGAGATGCACATGCCAACTGAGAATCTTGATCATTTTTGTTTTCCAATGAACTAAACTAATGAAGGATATGCTCTCTTCCCTCATGTTCTATCTTCTCAAAACAGTGAAAGCGCGCAGCCTGAACATGAAATTACATTCGATGTGAGGTTATGTGATACTAATGCCATTGCGAAGTACAACACACATTTTTCAAATGAATAAGTATGTAAACGCAAACAATAGGGTGCAAATTGCACAATAAACGTATGGGAAATCGTCCTATTTCTTACCTGCAGTCAGCTCCTGTTACTCTGGTACAACACGGCCCACAGGGTTTGTACGTCCTACCCCAGCCACTTTCTTTTGACGTATCAGCTCTTTAGTATGTATCTTCCTCTTGTAACGTTAAGACCAGTCATAACCTTCAGGTTCTCCATCTGCTTTCATGATTACACACCCTTTCACAAGCAATGTAACGTCGAACGGGGCATATCTTTACAGAAAACACAACGTCTCTGTTGACAAGATTAGTTTGGGGCCTGCCACTGTACTGTAGCACCATGCAACGCGCTTTCACGCGAATGCAGCAATTGTCCATGACTAGTACTGTTTTTCCCGGAATCACGTTGAACATACGCTGTTTTTCCAGAATCGCCTATATTATAACCCTCGTTTTCTGTGGGACTAATGCCTTTTAGCTGACACAATATTATCATCATATGCATTCATATACACACTGCAAGATGGCAGCACTAATTCAGTTTACGCGATTTTGGGCTACAGCTGTTATTCCGAAAAGCCCTTCAATTATTCCAAGGAAAGCAGATTTACAAATAAATGAGAAGAAAACTAAGTACATGGTCGTGAGCAAGGCACTCAATGATGGTACCTCATCGATGACTGACGAAGTACCTTTTAAAGGAATAGATATATTTAAATATTGGATATTTTTAGCGAGCAGAATAGAATAGAAACTGAGATTAAGGTTAAGGATGGAAGAGGGAAATAGAGCATATTTTGGCTTACGGGACCTGCTGCGCAATAGTGCAGTTTAGATATGTTTGAAAATCAGACTTTACCAGAGTGTAATTCCCCCAATAGCTCTGTATGTCTCTGATACATTTACATTAAAGAAAACAGAGGAAAGAAAACCGCTAGTATTCGAGAGAAAGACATCCCCAAGAGGGACACCCAGTTACAAGAATGGAGGTTATTAAGAAACTAGAAACCGAAAGACCTATGCTCACTAGCTGATATTGTCCGAAAGATGAAGAAAAGAAAATTGATATGGGCAGGACACCTAATTAGGATGAAAGAGGAAAGACTACTACGAATTGCATTCTCGGGATCCGTGGAAGGCAAAAGGGGCCGAGAAAGGCCACAGACAAAATGGAAGAGTGATATCAATGGGATCCAGAGTAGATGGATCTCAGTAAAGGTGAACGGACGACGAAATCCAGGAATAGAAATAACTGGAGGAATGATGTAGGGAATGCGCATAGCCTCCCTGGCCAAAGCGACAATTGAGAAAGGAAGAAGAAGAAGAAGAAGAAGAAGAAGAGGAAGAAGAAGAAGAAGAGGAAGGAGATACTCATCCAGTGTTTGATAATGAGGCAGCTTAAAGACTTCAAACGAACTTTAAACATGGTTTCAAACTTTTCTAACCGTTTTCTGGCTTACATGCTTAACGTCAAATATTTGACACACTAATTCACTTTTAAAGTAATCACAAATTTGAAGCTCAGTTATTCAGGAGAGTTAGAGTCTTCAAAGAATCGAGGGTTTACTGATTACTTAGTATCTGGAAAGAAGTACTGCGGGATTAGAAACCATCTACATCCCATAAGAGTGGGAATGAAAAGCGTGTGACATTGAAGCATAACTCAGGAAAACCTGGAGCAATTTCAACGAAATGTGTTAGTTACGTTCCTTGTTATTTGTAAAAAAAATACTGTGGGAGTAAGATTTCTAGTACCAGTAGGGGTGGTCTTGTGAATGAAAGTAGGTGACGTAAAATGTTCCAAAGCTTTTGGTATTTATTTCCTGTATTTAGTTGACTTTGAATACTTTTTTTAAGTACGAGGTACTGTTTATTGTGTCAGCCAGCTTCGAGAACGAGCATTTTGTCAACGTGCATCCGGACCCAAGATTAAACAATCCGGCTGAATACTGCAGATAAATTTAACATCATCTCTCCGTAAAACAGCAGAAAATCAGATATATATGTGTGCAATATATGTGACATACGCATATGTACACCATCTCATCCTAAGCCCCCAGATAGATTGCAACAAAACTTGGTACGCACATTACTTACCATCTGGAAATAACTCCTGTGAGGGTAAAAACATCGAGTCACCCATTAGGGTGTAGGTGGGGCGACAACGGGGTGAGGTGCAGCAGAAGGGGAGAGGATGAGCTGGGCAAAGTTACGGGGCATGAGGAGATGAACAGACGGAGAAGGGAAAGGAGATTGACAAAACATGGGGAGAAGGTGATGGGCAGAGAGAGGGGGAGGACGAGATGTACAGAGAGAGAGAGGAGCAGAAGAGAGATAGAGAGAGGGCAGAGGAGGAGATGGACAGAGGGGGGGTGGGGGGCGGAAGACTGGAACAAATAAATACCAGGGCAATGCCTGTTTCTCAGGCAATCACGTCAAAAAATACGGCGGCTGATAGGACGGTGTGGCACCGAATGGAGAATTAAATAACGGTTTTCGGCATCTCTGTATATTCTCTATCTCTTTGGCCATACTGGTCATTTAACCGCATCTCAGGCCGAGAAACTCTAGGGCTCGACGAGGCGGCTACTTTCGTACCTGACATGCCACGCGGATTGCGACTGGCACACCCCATGTTTACAATTCTCGACTGCTGTCAAAAAAGCACTGTACAGTACCTTTCACGATTGCTATGTAGTTCTCCAATAGCTTCTCCTTTACTTCTGTTATTCTAGATAAGCATGTTCACTATCAATTGTGCAGCTGTATTCTGCTACATAGATAGAAACCAACATTAATTCACACAGTGTTTGTATATTAGACATTTGATGGACCACAGATATTGGTATCCGTACATTAATACTGCCATGTCAGTAAACTGTCACATAATTCCAAGCCGGCCGCGGTGGTCTAGCGGTTCTGGCGCTGCAGTCCGGAACCGCGGGACTGCTACGGTCGCAGGTTCGAATCCTGCCTCGGGCATGGGTGTGTGTGATGTCCTTAGGTTAGTTAGGTTTAAGTAGTTCTAAGTTCTAGGGGACTTATGACCTAAGATGTTGAGTCCCATAGTGCTCAGAGCCATTTGAACCATAATTCCAAACACCTCATATCTAATGGTTCAAATGGCTCTGAGCACTATGGGACTTAACTTCTGAGGTCATCAGTACCCTAGAACTTAGAACTACTTAAACCTAACTAACATAAGGACATCACACACATCCATGCCCGAGGCAGGATTCGAACCCGCGACCGTAGCAGCCGTGTTTTTCCGCACTGAAGCGCCTAGAACCGCTCGGCCACCGTGGCCGGCAGCTAAACTGTTCACCTCAGAATTCCCGGAACCATTTAAGATGTCGTAATCTGTTTTCCCCCTGATAAAATGTGAGAACGTTCTCAGTAAACGACGTAATCGGATTCTGAGAAGTGAGAGGACATTGTATTCGTCTACTTTAGAATTGCGGTACTAACAGCAGAAATTACTATAGTCCAATTTCCAAAAGGGAAGTTTATAACAACTTTCTCTATCTTTAATATAGCTATGAAAAGAGACTATCCGTCATTTAGTGAGAACTTTTTCACAATTCATTTGGATGACAACACAATCACGGACAATATGTTCAACGGTTCAGGCAATATCTCAGGTGAAAATCTTCGCTGAATCACACTGTAGGCCCTATATGACTTTATTTTGTGAAAATCTGCATCTTGGAAGAAAACTGATGTAAAGTCTATCACAAAAGGTCAGGACAGGTCTGCGATGACACCCAAATCCTATAGACGCGTTGGTCTTTATGTTTTGCCCCAAGTATTAAAGAATCTGAAGAATAATGCATATTACACGTCATAAGTAAGTATTAAGAATAGGCAAATGACTACAAGTGCAGTGGAATTTATATATGTATTAGTGATGAATATATATGATATAGACGGCTTCTACAACCTCTGGCTGCGCGGGATTAGCCGAACGGTCTCAGGCGCTGCAATCATGGACTGTTAGGCTGGTCCCGGCGGAGGTTCGAGTCCTCCCTCGGGCATGGGTGTGTGTGTTTGTCCTTAGGATAATTTAGGTTAAGTAGTGTGTAAGCTTAGGGACTGATGACCTTTGCAGTTAAGTCCCATAAGATTTCACACACATTTGAACATTTTTACAACCTCTGGTGCCCACATATTTTCTTTCTTTAGAGTGGCCAGAGTTTCAGTACAGCTACGTGAAAGGGCTAAGATACTGTTGCCATTGTAGACAAGCATATTTATGTGTCCAGCTTACGACTTAACATAAAGCTAATCACGAAAGTCTGTCTGCAGAGGGCCGCGTGTGGTACAGAGTTGTGGCGTGCAACAATGGAGCCTGTTTTACAGAAGTTATGTGATATTGCCAATACGCCCTGCTGGCCACTAATACTGCAACGCCATGAAGATGTCATGCAACGAAAGTCTAATTGGCATGAAGTGCACTACATTCTGGGATATGCAAATAGTTAGCACTACAACGCAACCACACGAAGTAGGCAGGAGTAATGCCATATTCATTCTGTGTGTATTGGTTATGTAAGGATTGTATGGTTTAGATACCGCAGTCCAGTGTGGTTTGTTTGTGAGAAAATCGTATTGTGGTTCAAATGGCTCTGAGCACTATGGGACTCAACTGCTGAGGTCATTAGGCCCCTAGAACTTAGAACTAGTTAAACCTAACTAACCTAAGGACATCACAAACATCCATGCCCGAGGCAGGATTCGAACCTGCGACCGTAGCGGTCTTGCGGTTCCAGACTGCAGCGCCTTTAACCGAATCGTATTGTGCCTCGCGTAACAAGCAGGAACATTTACCAACGCGTCGGAATACGACAGCTGCAGGATCGTAGCATACAGAGACTGCAGTTAATCCTTTCTCGGTATCGCTGCTCTCGTTGATCGGTATCCCACGACTGTCATAAGAGTACGGAACCGATGGGTTCAGATAGCGCCATATTCATCATCCTGGAGGATCTCAACGGCCCCACGCGCCGAGCGCCCGAGAGGACAGACATACGAGGGCGTGCTGAAAACTAACGTCTCTAAATTATTTATGTGAAAATTCTTAAAACTTTTTAAATAAAACCAGCTTTAGTAACATTCTACACCTTTATTCTTTATGTCTACATATTTATTTATCAAAATAGTCACTCTGGTGACGAGCACATTTCTCCCAACGGGAGACCAGTTTGTTGATTCCGTCACTGTATAATGTTTGATTTCGTTGACAGAAGCACAACCTTACATCTGCTTCCACCGCTCCACCATCATCGAAGTGAAGTGAAGTGTTCTTTAAGTTTTGGAAACAGATGAAAATCGGATGGGGCACAGTCGGGACTGTATTACGGAGAATGATCGCTGTCAGTGAACCCAAGGCGTCGGATTGGTGCAAACGTCGCAGAGCTCGTGTGGTCTGGCATTGTCATAATGAAGAAAAGTGTGCTCCATGTGTGGACGAAAACTTCGAATTCGTGCTTTCCGTTTTTCACTTACAGACATAATTACGTTATGCACCGTCATGTTACACTCTTCAGTTCGGAGCCCTCTCGCGGCATAGGGTTGCAACTTTCGTCAACGAAACTGGAAATTCGACAGAGTAATATACGTTACATGTAATTCCTCAACCGCTATTGAGAATAGAATAAAAAATTCGGAGGCATTACCTCTCAGCACGCCCTCGTATTGTTCATTCAATCGTCATGTGCTTGAATCAGGAAATGAGCTTCTCTGCAGCAAAATAAATATTGGCATGGACAATGCAGCGATGTATGGAGTACCATGGACTGACAGCACAGCGACCATTATTGCTGCTTCCCTTGTCTCGGCATCAGAGAGAAACAAGCCAACTGTGTTGCTCCGCCTTTTCAGACGAGCCCCATTTCTCCGTATAAAATGACGATGAGCATTTTCGTTTGTTGAGGCTTCGAAGACAACGAAAGTTGTCAGACTGAATTTTCATCTTCATTAGGGTGTACGATCTGGCGTGAAGGGCCACTCGACTCACAACACGATAGCCACTGTCTCGCATGACCGTTGATTTGGGCAGCAAGACTTACATTTCTGGTATGTCAAGGTCGGTGAATGAGCTCTATTTCGTGCAGAATTCCCCGTGACGACATCTTTTAGCGAGGTAAGGCAAAACCGCAGGTTGGTCGGGTTGCTCTGAGCTATCATGGCACAGAGGCTGTTCGACTGTTGCTCTAGCCAGCACGTTCTCTAGATCTCTCACCTCCTGAAGATACCTGGCTATGTGTTGCTATGAAACTGGTACGCCAACACACGACAACCACTCTGATTTATGAATTCTGGCATAGGTTAGGCAGCGTCATGTGACGTAGCCACATTTGTCATCCCCCTTCACTTCGAGCCATGTTAGAAACATTGTTTTGCCAGATGTGGCCCCTCTGTATATTAAATTTCGCATCCTGTATAGCCCAGTCACCTATAAATTTAATCACGTATTATTCTTGCTGCATTGTATACATACAAAAAGGAAAGTGGAAGCCCCGCAATCAAGCCCTGGAGACAACGCGATAGTCGGGCAAGATATTCAAAAGTAATGCGTCTTATGCTAGAAGGAGAACGGTGACCACAGTATCTATAGACAAGTGTTCTTTATTTGTCCTGTTAGGATCGCCGCATTTACTCATGTGAAGGGTCTATGGCCGGCCGCGGTGGCCGAGCGGTTCTAGGCGCTTCAGTCCAGATCCGCGCGACTGCTACGGCCGCAGGTTCGAATCCTGCCTCGGGCATGGATGTGTGTGATGTCCTTAGGTTAGTTAGGTTTAAGTAGTTCTAAGTTCTAGGGGACTGATGACCTCAGATGATAACTCCCATAGTGCTCAGAACCATTTGAACCATTTTTTGTTATTTTTCCTTAGTAAAGGGTCTTTCCCTTTGCGTCTTGCCTTGCCCAGCTACCTGCGTTTGGGGCATTCTGCTTGTGGACTCAAGAACTGTATTAGATTTGTTGATGGCAGTAGGTTTGGGGGCCTTTCGTGAATGGATGTAATATTATCTGCAGACAATTAGGCCGCAAGCCAACTTGACTAGACCACAGGAAAGCAGCTGAAAAATGTTCTGTGGAACATAGCTTGGAATTTTGTAGAATCCATGGCTTTTAGAGAATTGAAGTTTTCATGCAACTGTATTCTATGAAAGTTAGTTGAGAAATTTAGAAATTGATATGTGCAAAATTATTGATATTTCTGGTAAAATTGTCTTGAGGGGGGGAGAGGGGGGGGGGGGAGGGTGATGGACCTCTTGTCTCCTCCCTCACTCTCTGTTACGCGCTTGAGTACAAAAAGTTCTAGATGGCCTTAGTGGCATTACAGGCACCGTCTCGCCATCGGACCAGTAATATAGCAGTAAGCAATTCAAGAGTGTGCAAATAACCCGCTTGAACTAATTTAAATTGGCGGAAACAGCTCTCAGATAGCTGAATTAGTCCACTTGCGGTAATTAATAATTGCTGAGGGTTCAGTTGTTGGTGGGAAAATTAGAAAACAAATATGTGATCTGCATAATGTTAATATGAACGGGAATTCTAATAAGCCGGTTGTCCTACGCAACAGAAAGGGCAATGAAGTATTTAACATTGTGAAAGTTGTCAATAAACTCAAAAGAAGCCATTTCGTCTGCGTCAAGATGCTCTGTATTCCAAGTGTGCAGATGTCACTTCGTCCACAATGTATCAATATTTTCCTACTTGTCTTTACACCGACCCATACTTCAAGTAAGTCTACGATTCATTATATGTTTTCTCAACAAATCTGCTGTTGCTGAAATTATAACTTAGTTCAAGGGAGTACCGAGTGTGGTGCTATTCATCCCGCCCAACCTCCGCCTAGGATAAAATTTATCTTTACCTTTCGCAAACCATATCTTGTCCAGCCACACAGACTGACACAGCAGTTCAGTATCAGTCTAAAGAAAGCCAGAACATGTGTTGAGTGTTAACGAGTTGTAAGTGTACCCTGAGCCATTTGTCGTGCAACCTCAAGACTATTTTACTATTTGTCGCTATTCGAGTTTCAACTGAGTTTGTCAAATGGCTTCTGATTCTAAAAAGTCCCAGTAACGGTGTATCTGGAATCCGCAAGGTTTTACTTTGTGTTACCAAACAATGTCAAAAATTTGTAAGGATGTGAATATTTATGGTATTTGGGGTGTAATTGAACATTAGGTGCCTGACAGCAGAATAATATATATCTGCTTGATCAATCCCATTCTCTTGTGAGACGGTTTGTTACAGTTTTAGTCAGGAGTTTGTAAAGATGTGATAACAAACTAATGGCACGAGAAGATCCACTGCAGCATTTTCCTATTTCTCTAGTGACCTTCCAGAGTTGATATCATTTGTTTATTAGTGTCCTCACAGCTTCCAGTAGGTTCAATCTACCTAGTTTCAGCTTTTCATTTGTTATATCTTTCCCACGGGCTTTTTTTTTGTTTTTTAGTTGTTTAAGGGCGTTTTCAATTTCAGTAGTGAATACTTCCAGTGCTTCTTCCTGTGTATCATTCAGGATAATTTAAACTTCCTCTGACGGCCTCTCCATAGTCGCAGTATGGTACAAACCTCTATTAATTTTAGTAATACTGTGTCTATATGTGACTGTCTCTCCTTCGTTGTTCTTGAATTTCAAAATTTTAGATCTTCCTGTAGACATGCTGCTCTTTAAAATTCAAGCATGTCAGACAAAAATTATTCGTTCCCGGTAGACACCACTCTAATCGCTTCTAGCTTTGATAAAGAGCTCGGTTCGGTGAGGAAGAGAGCCCACAACTTTCTTCAGGTAGGCCATATAGAGTCGAATCCTCTCATTGAGCCGGCCGGAGTGGTCGAGCGGTTCTATGAGCTACAGTCTGCACCCACGCGACCGCTACGGTCGCAGGTTCGAATCCTGCCTCGGGCATGGATGTGTGTGGTGTCTTTAGGTTAGTTAGGTTTAAGTAGTTCTAAGTTCTAGGGGACTGATGACCTCAGAAGTTAAGTCCCATAGTGCTCAGAGCCATTTGAGCCTCTCATTGATGATTAGATCTCGCAGGGATTTTAAATCACGAGAATGTTAATTAAGACTTTCGCCCGCTGTTCCGAATTGTCAGAGACTTTTGTGATGGATTAAAATCAGGTGATTTAGTGGCCAGTCGATATGCGGTACGATGCCCGAATGTTAGTCAAATCAAGAATGTGTGCGTGCTGTCATCATGGTAAAGAGGTGTTCACACCTTACACATCATCAAGAGGCAAAAGGTAGGCCAATACCTGGTCACCGTAAGTGTTGCAATTCAAATCCTGATAACTGCCGTAAAGAACTCCATAATATCTAGTGATGATGTAGCAGAGTTCACATGTGATGTAATATAGGTAAAAGTAGGAATGGACGGTGGATCAAACATTATAATCAGTACCTTGTATAGCCCAGCTGCCTCAGAAGCTGTGGTGCCAGAGGGCGTCAGAGAAAACTTGCAGAATATCACGAGTAATTTTCCTGCTAATGTGATTCTAATAGGGCGAGATTTATAGTTACATATTACAGAATAGGAGAGTCATGCGATTAAAATTGATTCCAGCAATTTGGTTTCGTGTGAGATTATTGTGAATATCTTATTAGAAAATTGCTTCTATCAGATAGTTGGAGAACCGATTCTTGAAGGTAATGTCTTAGACCTCAATGTAACTAAGAGACATGGGCTCATGATACTATTCCTACTTTCAACTAGTGCACGAACGCCGAAATGGCAGATATTGAGGTAAATGGTCACAGAATTTTAAAAAATCAACTAGAACCGCTCAATAGTGGACATCGTCTAGATCAGCTGAGAATTAAATGTGACATATTGTACGTAAATAGGCAAAGAGATCCATTACTGTTCGATTACGCTATTTGGTAAAAATCTCTAGAGACAGCAACAACCGAAAAGAAACTAGGAGTAACCGCCTATAACGACCTTTGTTTTCATTATTATCATTTCATTCCGCCTCACCCCAGGTGCGTGGTGGTGGTGGTGGTGGTGCGGGGGGGGGGGGGGGTGCTGGGGGCTATCAGCGGTAACCTGCTCTCCAGCCAGTAGAAACTAACGGTAACTTAGACGCTAAAACAAAAAAAAAAAAAAAAAAGAAACAAAAAAAGAAAAAGAAACAAGGAGACATATGTACTATGAATTTAAAATTATTTGATAAGGTGACGTGAATGGAAGGAATATAAATAATATAATGCTGGCCTCATGAATTGTTTAGAAACAGTAATAAAAATGTGGAGAGACAGCACAGTTAACATTACTCGAGAAACACCTGAAGAACATTCAAAACACTTGAAAAAACTCTTGAAAAACACTGGACACGACAGAAGATACACCTACCATTTAAAACGGAGCACCATGTACTTTCACTAAAAATGTTGAAGGACCTGTCTTGGGACAGTACATTATAGATGAAAATAAAAGTGGATATAGAGGGAGATAGTAAGGTAGTGGTAATGAGAACCGAGGACTTCTAAGAGATGGAGACGAGAGAGGGATGACTGTTTGCGGATAAGGAGTAGGCGGTAAATGGCAGTGGGATCTGGATTAGAGAGGAAAAGGGGGTGGAGGGGTGACAAGGAAGGCTAAAAGAAGGTGGTGTGATATGGGAAGGAGGAGGAGGAGGAGCCCTTGGGAGGTTTATACAGCAGGGTGGATTCAGAGTTGGTAGGATGTGTGGATGTTGGAATGGAGTTCGTGGGCCAAGAGGAGGAGATGGTTGAAATTTGTTTGGGAGAGGATGTGGAGGGCATGCAGGTGAAGGGTAGGTGTATGTTTAGGTAGAAGCGCAGCAGTACACTAAGATTGGAAAGGAGAGGGGACACAATAGGATTGTTGGAGTCGAGTTTACAGATGATATAGATTATTCGGAGGTGTGTTGATGTGAATGTGGAGAGGTGGGAATTTTATGAGTTGCTAAAGAATCCTTGAGGGTGATGGTAAGTGGATGTAGAAAGTGAGGCAGAGAGCATGGCGTTAAGGGTCTGGAGGGACTTACAGAACTTAGGAGGGCTGCATATCTGTGCAACATTTGTATAGCAAAGGATAGGGTAGATCAGGAATTTGCACATGTGAAGGACAGTGGAGGGGTATAGTCCCCATGTTTGGGCAGTTTGTAGTTTAGTTTTTGTCTATTGTGCACTTTCTGTTGGATGATTAGCAACTGAAGTTTCACGATAGTTGCGAGTCAAAGGTTAGTTCAAGGTATTTTAATGTGTTAGTAAAATGGATGGAGGGGTTATAAATGGTGAGATAGGAGACATGGAGACAGAAGGTGCTGGTGGTGTGTCCTATAGTTATTGTCTGGGTTTTGAGGGGTAAATCTTAAGGAGCCATTGGTTACACCAAAAGGTAAATTGGTTGAGTGGGCTTTAGAGGGATCGTTGGGATTTCTGGAGCACAGGACAGAGGGCAAGGAAAGCATTGTCATCAGCATACTGAAGGATGTGAATGGGAAGAGATGGTTTGGTCATATCAGCAATGTGTAAGATGTGAAGGAGATGGGAGGGAACGGAACCTTAGGGCATTGCTGCAGTGGGGTGGAAAGTGCAGGAATTGGTGTTGTTAACAATGGTATAGGATGGGCATGCAATAAGGTGGACATAATAGACTGTAAGTGCACAAATCTGGAGTTTGAAAAGGAGACTGGAATGCCATATGCAGTCATATGCTTTCTCTAGATGAAAGGAAACAAAGATAGCGTATTTACAGTTGTTGGGTGGTAGGGGTAGGAGATGTGTTAAGTTCAGGAGCTGATCAGCAGCAAAGAAGGAGGGATAGAAGCCAGACTGAGTAACAGGAAGCAGATGGTGTTGGTGCAGGTGATTGGGGATGCATTGGGAGAGGATTCCATCACCTTTCTGAACAATGAGGTGAGGCAGATGGAGCAGTATTAGGAGTTTCAAGTGGGTCAGGGGGGGGGAGGGGTGTTTGGTTTGAGGAAATGTAGGATTTTTGAGGTTTCCCACAGGTTGGGATAATAGCCTGCGGAGAGTATAGTCAGCCGGCCGAAGTGGCCGCGCGGTTCTGGCGCTGCAGTCTGGAACCGCGAGACAGCTACGGTCGCAGGTTCGAATCCTGCCTCGGGCATGGATGTGTGTGATGTTCTTAGGTTAGTTAGGTTTAACTAGTTCTAAGTTCTAGGGGACTAATGACCTCAGCAGTTGAGTCCCATAGTGCTCAGAGCCATTTGAACCATTTTTTTGAGAGTATAGTGGTATACAAGGTTGGAAGGGTGATGAGGAAGGAGATAGGACATTCTTTGAGGCTGCAATAGGTAATACAGTTGTGAGCATGGGAAGTGTTGCGTTTTCTTTGAAGTACTTGTTTAATATCCTGCACTGCGACTGGGATGCTTAATTCTGTGCCTTGTACCATATTAAAATACTGGAATCTGGGAGCCAGGGGTGAGACTGAGTTCATGGACAGTAGAGGATTGGGAGTAGTCAAACTGAAGATTGTCAGATGTGGAGAAGTTGTTAGAGAGATAGGATGCAAAGTGATGGGCTTTGCTCAGGTCGTCAGATAAGGGAAGGTTGTTGTGAAGGATCATTTAGTAAGGGATGGGATGGGAGCCAGTAAGGTGGTGCAATGCTTTCCAGTACTTGAAAGCGCTAGCTGGAATTGTAGCATTGAGTCTGGCGCATGTCTGGCGCCAATTCTGGAGTTTTCTGGCAGTGAGTAAATTACTAATGTGTCTCTGTATTTTCCAGTGATATGTAAGAGTATCCCAGTCACATGTTTAGAGGGAAGAGCGATATAAGGGATGGGATTCACAGAGAAAGAGTGGTGGGTGAGTGGGGAGATGAGGATACATGGCTTTAATACAGCTATGGATGGAGATAGAATCTGACAAGGTCTGTTGCTGGAAAGCTGTGGCATTGGGGTATCATCAGGCTGCTCAAAGCTTAGGTAGGGGGGAGGGGGGGGGAGGCTTCCAGTCTGAGTGTCCATGGATTCCCAGTAGGCACTCTAGTTGGGATGGGAGCAGTTGTGGATAACTTTTGGATGGAGATTGTAATGGGCTGCATGGGGATGGGGTAGTGTGTACTCTGTGGTGAGGAGGACAGCTAGGTGGTCTCTTCCAATTGGACTGAGGACTTCTGCAGTGAGGCATTCAAGGAGGTTGGGAGATGCTAGGACGACATTGGGGGTGGTGTTGCTTTCAGTATAGGTGTGCTGTGTGATGGTGACAATGTCACTTTGGAGGGATTCGGTAAACTGACGCCACCACTGGACTTCTGCAGAGGAAGTACTATGGATGTCGAGATCAGTGGCAATAATATAGGTGGGAAAGATATTGTCAGTGTGAGTGAGGAAATCAGAAGGGATGGGATTATTAGGTGGGATGTAGATGGCAGCACAGGTAACAGTGAGGGTTTTGAAGAAGAGGCTAAGGATAAGGTGTTCGGTCAGATTACTGAGTAAGGGTTGTGTCCGATTGGGGATGTCCCTGTGATGGTCAACTGCTACTCCACCTCTGGCCGTGGGGAGAGTGCAGTGGAGGATATAGGGCGAAGTGCAGATGGTGTTGTGTGGTGTGGTGGGTGGAATGTTTCATTGAGGATGAAGGTGTCGATGTTGTCTTTGGACAAGGTATGATTAAAAAGGGGCCTGTTGGTGGGTAGGGACTAGACATAGAATGCTGTAGTGCTGTTGGGTGTCATGATGGGTGAAAACGAAGTGTACCTGATTTTGGGAGTGTGTGGCTTGGGTGTTCACGTGGAATACTGAGTGGGCAGCAAGGGAGACTTGCTGAAGGATTTGTGGTCGTTGGAAGGGATGGATTTTTGTAGGACGATGGTAAGAAAATGGATGATGTCCTCAGCGGAGGGGGCTGGGCGGAGGAAGTTGTTAGGATTGTGGGGTGGTTAATATGTTGGACAAGCATAGTCAATTCAGGTTCGGTGGGTGGGGGTTTGGCCTTGCACTTGGTGGAGTTATTAATGTGAGCATCATTGTAGTGTTGCAGGTTCGAAGGGGGCGGGGGGGGGGGGACCTAGGTTGGGACATTGCTTAAGGAAGTGGGACTGCTTACAGTGAGGCAGGTGGGAGGTTTCTTACAATCAGCAGTAAGATGGTCGTTACAGAGGAGGCAGTCTTGGCATCTACAGGATTGGAGAGGGCGAATTTGGAGGGTTCGATCTTGTGATGGGTGTTGTAGATGAGGGCTCCCTCTGTGAAAAGGAGATCGATGGTGGGGGCATGCTCTGTGAATACTCGCATGAGGAAGGTGGAACTAGGGTCTTTGTAGATACTGCAGGCGGTACAGATTTCTATGGAAGGCTTGGAATTGGGTTCAGCGACCACATCCTCTGCCGTGATCTCAGGGCCAAGCATTGTGATCACAGAAATAAGGGTGATAAGGGCGAAAGACCTAAATTGGAATGATCACATGAAACGAACTGTAGCAAAATGCTATGATGAGATTCATGGAACATTCTTAAGACAATGTACATGGTGTTCAGCGAACGAGTACCTGATTTCAAAACCAAATATCTCGAAAGTTAACATTGACAGGCAAGTGCAACAAACGGTAAGTTTACTGCGAGAGGTATAAAATGTTTATACAGAAGTTATGGAGAAATTTCGAAACATGTCGAAGAGCTGCTAACAGATAGCGCTGCAAACGCAATCGTAGTGCCTATAAATTGTACGCCGCAGCTGTGATCAGTTCCATCGTTGAAACGTGAAAGGAGGGTAGCGTACCGAAGAACTAGGCTGAAAGCATATATGCTATTGAACTATGGGTCTGTTTGGTACTGGATTATCACGGTTTGAAGCATAGTCCTATGGAAACACGGCGTAGTTTTCAGAGACGATTTAATGTTCCAAAACGATCCGATGGGAAAACTACTCGCCAAGCTTTTCGGCTAATTCTAACGGACAGGCAGCGTGGATGATGATGTAGCTGGGAATGTTGGTCCCATGTAAACTGTAGCTACTGTTGAAAATATCGCCGCGGCTTCTGCAGTTATTCAGCAAAATCTAGGCAAGTAATACGAAGAACTGCAGAAGAAATTATCTTGAAGCGTCCCAGCATGCAGAAAATACTGAGATAGAGCGTACACATGTCTTTATTCAAAATCCAAAGCCATCAGGTCACCCAAGTACGAGGGCTGATTTTGCGAACTATGTTCTAACAGTAATTGTCAATGAAGTATTTGATGTTAGCTGCATCTTATTCACAGACGAAGCAGACTTCAACGTGAATGAAAACGTGAGTAAACAAAACTGGCGATTTTGGTGTTCCGAAAATCCACATTTGTGTGAAGCGGAAGCACTGAATTCTCCTAAAGCTACTGTTTGGGCTAAGGTATGCAACACAGGCATTACTGACCCTAGTGAACATTACCTTCCAATTTTGGAACTCATGCAAGATGAATACTTTGTAAATGGAGCCATTCCGTTGGATTATTGCAAATTTACTGGCGCAGGGATGGATTGGCCTTCATATTCACCCGATCTGGAAGACACTGTCTACCAGAACCATCCCACCACTCTGGACGAACTTGACTCAGTAGTCTGTGTAGCAACTGAATCCATTGCCGTTGAGATACTAAAGGATGTTGTGATGTGTCAAAACGCACGGGTTACGTTCGCCCTTACTAGTGCTGAGCATCCTACACGATACCCGTGCGGGATTAGCCGAGCGGTCTTAGGCGCTGCAGTCATGGACTGTGCGGCTGATCCCGGCGGAGGTTCGAGTCCTCCCTCGGGCATGGGTGTGTGTGTTTGTCCTTAGGATAATTTAGGTTAAGTAGTGTGTAAGCGTAGGGACTGATGACCTTAGCAGTTAAGTCCCATAAGATTTCACACACATTTGAACATTTTTTTGAACATCCTACACGATAACTTAATAATAACAACTGGTGGTTACTGTAAATATAAGTGTACGATGTATTAAGAAAAAAAATATGTTGTAGATGAGCCGCGAACGTCGAAGAAAAAACAGGTGGTGAGCTCGCGCGACTTCAGCGATGCAACAACTCGCCTTCGCTGGGTCCAGAGATGCTGCATGAGCGACGCGCAGTAGCCGGCCGCTGTCGTAGAGAACAGACAGCAGCAACGAATAATTAATTAATGGTCAAAAGAAGAGGTTGAATTCCAGAGGTCTTAATACCGCTTTGCGGGACACAAGTATACGCTGGTATTCGTAAGGTTACATGATCAAAAGTTTATTGATTGAGTTGATCCACGATAAATATATAGAAGGGAGATATTCTAAACAGTTAAAACGATTTCATATATGGAAAGCGTGTCCTCAGTAAATGCAATTCGAATTGAATTTGTCGTAATTTATTACGGAACAGTCAACGATTATACCTATAACAAAGATTGGTAAATCGTTGGAGTACGTGACGTCGTGTTATTTAGATAGCAACGCTGGGTTAAGCGGAAAAAGATTTAGTGGATGCATAAACTATCTTAATCCATATGAATATCGGTCAAAGCGTCTTAATACAAACTGGTTATAGCACGACGATATATGGAATAGGAATTTTGGAAGTAATTATAAAAGTTACGAGTCTTTTCCAGAGATAATGTACTGCGTTGCGAGAATTTTGTTGTGTGGGAGAACAATTGCAAGCTAGATGTGACATGTATCTCGACATAATCTAAATAGGTACTGTATTTAAAAAGATTTGTTGCTTTGATTTGACCAGTAGTTCCGATAACGAGAGTTGTTATCTAAATTTGCCCATCTCGAAATGACTGCTTGATATTGCTGATCATTGTCATTAGAATGTTTGGATGTGTCTATTCGTAGTGTAATCATGTCATTGTTCGATCACGACGTTGTGTAAAGTAAGGGTGCTGCCTTTCATTATTCGATATTGGAGCCGGCAGCATAGTCATTGGTTGAGGCTGCCGCAGTAGTAATTATACTAAGGGTGATCTGTCTTCACTTTGTTCCTTGAGAGTGCGATTACGGTACGAGCTAGACTTCGAGTAGTCGCCAGGCGCTCCATTACGACAGGAATCTTCTAAAATCAGATAGCGATCCGCAGTCATATCATCGACTGTGAAATTAAAAAAAAACTGTACCTAGTTAAAGCTATATTGGTCAATTGGTTCGCCCGAGTATTTTGCGCGCCGGGAAGCCATACATTAACTGCATAGCGACATTGGTACAGTACGATCCATTGTCGTTGTTAGTTCGATCTTGGGTACTGCCAGTCGGCGCGTTACAATGTGATGGTAAATTTCATTGTTCGTTTGCGCCACCTCAGCATTGTGAGTAGTGGACATTTGGAAAATATTGCGATGTGATTGCAAAGACTGCATGCACAAGAGAAGTTTAATTCGGCACGGTGACACGGCATAAGTTGCACAACTTACAGCGCGATCAGTTAGCAGGTTTCCGAACTACTTCGTATCTTCTGTATAAAATTCTTAGATCTTTCACAATAAACATACCTTTCATTGCACTCGTCTTTCGAGCTTAGTTTCCGAGATACTTAATTTTCAAATCAGCAACTCCTTCGCTGGACACGCTGGAGGTCATGCAGGAGAGACGTTCATTAAAAAACACATGTTGGACCGATTCTTGAGTGTTGTGCATTGGTCTGGGAACCTTATATAGTAGAATTAACAGAAAAGATAGAGAAGATCCAATGAAGAGCGGCACGTATCGTCATAGGGTTATAGGATTATTTAGTAAGCGCAAGAACATTGCAGATATGCTCAACAGACTCCAGTAACCGTCGGTGTAGAGAGACGTTGTGTAGCATAGAGAAGGTTGCCATTGAAATTCCGAGGGGGTACATTCAAAGAAGAGTTTAGTAATATATTACTTTCACCCACATACGTCTCACGAAATGACCACGACGAAAATACTGGGGAAATTCGAGTGCATGCGGAAGTTTATCAACAGTCGTTCTTCCCACATACCATTCGCGAATGGAACAAAGAAGGGGCGAAACGGTAACAGTATGGTACCCTCCGCCACACACCGCAAGGAGTCTTGCGTAGTATAGAAGTAGATGCAGATGATCAGGGTAACGTAAATGAATGGTCTCAAGAAATAGTACGAGGAACACTTCCTAAACATAACGTAACCACCTCCTGCCTGACAGACAGCCACCACGCAATGCGGGTTCATCGCCACATTAGTCCGTCGGTATAGTCGACACCTTGTATCATTTGAAAAGAAGCAAAATCGCCTTTCGTCGGCCCACACTACACTTCTACAGTTTGTAACTGTCCAGTTTCTGTGTTGTATGGCTCACTAAAGACGTGCAGGGTTAGCAATGGATTTTTGCGAGGTACCATATTATAGATGTTCCTTTTCTGCAGTTCCCATCGGAATGATAACTCATAAACTGGTTGATATGAGCCTGCATACACTGACAACAGCAGTATCTGTCTGGTTTGAAATGTACTGTCATTGAAAAGGAGTGAGACTCTTCTACGCTCCCTGTCGGTTAGAATTTTTTAACAGCCACTCTTCTTAACTCATGATACGTGACTGTGAGTGGTACACCATTCACGTTTGACAGTCTACGTTGACACACCAACAAATCGGGAAAGTTCATGGGATCATCCATACACGTTAACTCCTTTCTGCCATTCTTTCACGTCTTCACGTGGACTCATCTTACTGCACTGATTCCACACAACCGGCTGGCACGTACACGCTGTTCCATTGACATGACTTACGACAGCGGCACAGTCACATGACCCACCTAATACCAGTTCGAGACCATCCTCAGTACTCTAAAGAACTAGTGTGCTCTTTTAGGGCGAGATTATTATTTTGTGAGCTTATATCTAAAGGAAATCTTATTCATCAATTAGTGAAACCACTCGAGTACGGTAGTACTTGGAGAACGGTGGTATCACTACTGCTACTTGTATTGGTGGTAGTAGTAGTAGTAGTAGTAATAGTAGTATAAGCAGCAGCAGCAGTACTACTAGTACTAGTAGCAGTAGAGATAATACTATCGGTAGTAACAGTGGTACCACAAAAGTAGTTGTACTCGTTGGGCCAAGGAGTAAGAGCATGGAGTGGAAGTAACAGCGAGAATCCAGTGTGTGGAAGTTTCCGTATTTACCACCACTTTTTTCGTTACGTACGAATCCATTGTAATGACAAAAACATTTAATGCCCAGTTTTAGTTATTTATTGAATAGGGTATACCTGTGAAAGAATAAATAATTAAATAGTAAGCATCTCTTCGTTCAATGGCTTGCACTTTTTTCAGTCTACATATAGAACTTCACATATGTGATTATTGTAACCCATTTTTATGTGATCTCCACTGATATTCCCAAAATTCGATAATCACAAATGCAGCGAAACAAAGTGGTTATTCAACACAGCATCAATGTGTATGACAATCCTTAGATGTACCTTTGATGACATAATGTATCCTCGTAATGCTTTTGTAGATGCAGTGGTGCTGTGCGCTCTTGCATTGTACTGAAATAATCGTAGGTCGAAGTCTTATCGTTAGTAGTCATCTGAGAAAAACAGGATGCAGTGTATTGTATACATACCTACAGAGCTTATGGTTTCTTGGAAAAGATCAATCCAATGATTCCTCTTGCACTAACTTTACATCAAACTCCTGTTTTATCATTGTACAAAGTCTCCGAAAGTGACTGGTGAGGATTTTTCGAAATTTTTCAGCGAGTCCACATACCCAGCCATTTACAGGGATGCTTCATTAGAAAGGAAGAGTATTTCCAGCATAATACCTAGTATGATATATTTCCGTTGGCTTGAAAGGTTTCAGTTTGTGTTTGTAAACAGCTGTGATAGCAGATTTTACTGTCTTCTTGGACATCTTTTCAAGGCCGCTCTTAATTGGTCTGCTTCGGCTTAAACCGACACATCACATGCGAAAGTCCGAGGAACGGGCCGCAGCGTATGGGTAGCTCGGAGCCCGCTTCCCCGGTATGCATGGTACGTGAAACACTCTGCACTTGTAACGTATGTCTACACGTGCCCCTACCGCAGGCAGTTGTCCTTTGTTGTTCCAGTTGGTCGTTGCGGTTTGGTATCTTTTGCAAAGAAGACGTCTCTAAACCATCAGTGTTGATGATATCGATTTGCGAAACATAAATCCTCGATAAAGTGTCTCCACTGTTTCGAAACTCTGTGATACAATAAGCATAAATGGAAGACAACCCAACAACGTGATTTCCGGCGGGTCAAGTTCTAAGCAAAGCAAGCGTCTTCCTAAACTACGCATATTTCGAAACAGGATTCATGATTGTGTACACACGGTATCAATCCGAGTCATTGCTCTACTGTGTGAATAAGTCAGTGATTACATTATGCTGCTGGATGCTTTACTGATCAATTACTTACACAAAGACTGAGAAGTCTATTTGTCTGCTGCCCAGTTGTATTGCCGAACAGCAGCATGTAGTGGATAGCTCATTCCGCGGGCTGCATTGCCGATTTGGGGAACGTGACCGTCGGCAGGTTGGCCAGCGTGCACCATCTGTGACTGCGCTGGAAAGCCGTCCCGCTACGGTAGGCCGGTCACGCACCACTTGAGCGTATCTTGCTTAACGACATCGTCCGTCTAAGATGAGTCCGTTTATGGACAAAGGGCGTCGGTTCCTGCGAGTGTGTTTCTTGTGTCTCTGGCTGCGTGGAGCACTCAAAGCTCGCTAGTTCAGCGCCTCCTTTCTCTACAGAACTGCAAACTGAGCGTTGTTATTAACTATTTTATCTTCAGAGTGATTTTCCGTGAAAACTGTCTTCATTTTAATGGAGCAGAATGTTAAAAATTGTCAGGGGCCTGTGATTGAAAGATATTATTCTCGAATTTCGAATCTAACAATCCCATTTACAAGGAAGGCGGGTGCAGACATGTTCATATTACTATCTATCTGTTTTACAGAAATACGCTTACACCAGAATAAACAAGGAAAATAAGTATCAGTTGACAGCCGTGGTCTCCACTCGTGGATATCACGTTTCACTTGTGTAACGATGTATCGTCTACGAACCGCCTCTACACGTGTTCTACGTTTCATCATCTAAACAAAATTCTGTACCACAAACAGATACAAAGCAAACTTAAATGACGTAAATCACAAATGCAAACAGTTATGTTTAGACAAACTATTTCACTTCGATATATTTATGATAATAGACGCCCACTGTATTACACAGATGAATATACAAAAATATCACATACATGAAGAACGTTCCAGAACAATATGAATCACCACTACTTTTTACTACTGTTACTCTCATTTCTGCGAAAATGTAACTTCATGTGTTAAGATATAATAAGACATGTTATCAGGCAATGAGCGTGAAACTAGAAGGACGTATGAAACCCTTTGCATTACGAGAATACAATTGTCATACTCCGTAGTGTTTATTGCGAAGGTTTCTATCCCTTGTGAATTATACTATAGGAATCATTAGTGGCGCAACACTAACCTAATATTTTACTTTCACGTCAGCTGATATCATCTTTTCTGCCGTTGTTATTCGTAAGTATTTCCTGCTACGAAGAGGATGCTATTACGAATGTGTATGCAAATTACTGGTTTTTCTTATATGATATTATGACTCGAATTGTCACAATAGCATTTTCTGAAGGTGCATAACAGTACCAAATATCAAAAAATTTAGTAATTCAGAATGAAAAGTTAATATATTTACAGAACAGTATATCAGTAAACTCCGGCAGTGATAAAAGCAGCTACAACCAGGGAATATCGTAATTAAGCGTTTGCTATGGTCTGACTTGCTGATACCAGAGCACAGAGGGAAAAAGCGGTGCTTTCATTAAAACGTAAATGGCGTTGCATCACTATGGTAAAGCGATTTTTTCAGTGTGGCTCATTGGCTAGTGTGAAATTTTCACTCGGATCCGAACTGTATTGTTAGACGTGTAACTATCGTTCCTTTGTTGTCTACATTGATGACAATTGTTATGAGAAAGAAGGGAAAGGCTCGATTCTGGTCTAGTAGTACTTGAGGGCCTACCGAGCATAAGGTCTCCATAAACAGAGTCACAAGACCTCACTCCATATTACAATGCGTAAATATTTGGAATAGGACATAGAAAATTGGCACAAAGGCAGGTGATAAGGAACTCGCAGGATCAAACTCCTCTCTCCTAGTTGAGCAAATACTGACGCTGAAATTTTCCTCCACCAACAGGTTTTCAATCGGTTACCTGTGAGACGGACGCTAGCTATCCTACAAGCATGTCTTGGCGACGACAGCTGGGGCTTGATGGGTGCAAGGGGGGGGGGGGGGGTGAGGGGATAGCCACGGCTGTTAGAAGCAAGCAGGTGGTTGCTATCGATACATCGTATGCTAAAAGGCCGCTACGTACACACTGAATTTGTTGCGGATATTGTGCCCTCACAGTAAATAAACTGATGTCGTTTCTGATGTCTCTCAGCAGAAACCAGCTGGTATAATTGTGTGCATACTGTTCAGATATCATGTTACAAATGAATTGAAATCATTTTGTATCTTGAGTCCACATGGTTACTGGCCCTTTTGGAATGTCGTTCTCTGGCTATAATACCCAACAGCTTAATTTTTTACTGAACAAATTCCTGGCTACTACTTCCACTGCTTCTCTCTGGCTTTCTCGACGTCGTTTCTAACGTGGTATATTCTTTAACTTTCCTATATCTGTCGTAATCTAGTGTAAGTTCATTTTTCGGTGGCTTTGAACATGTTCATAAAATTTTAATCTTCTTTTTATAATTTCTCCTGCCAGGTTCGAAAATTTCGCCGTTGCTTTACGGGATTTCAGTCAGCATCCTTCCTCCGTTTTTCCTGGAACCTGCGTTTTTCACATAAGGCTTCGTTCTTCCTTCAAAATGTTTTCGAGATCTTCTTTTTTGTTGAGAATTTAATCTTCGCTAACGCACAGAGCATCGAGTGGGATCACCATGTCGAAACGTCTAACTTATATATGTGTGAACATACACCTTTTGTTCGACATGTCGTGCGTTGTCTTATACGTTCTCCTGAGTTTGTATAATCTAATACTTTTCTTCCTTTTTTAGCCCCGTTGGTTTCACGATTTCACGGAGATACACACACACACACACACACACACACACACACACACATGTTGTTTGTGATCTCGATATTAAAAAATAACTGTTTACTTCTCACAAAATTTTAACCGAGATCCCCCGGCCCCAAATAAATATCCGAAAAACTTTATCGTTATACCTTTGAATATAAACAGAGGTTTAGGAGTCACTTGAATGCCAGGACAACTAAAAGCAGCGACCTTAATCACTCGCCGAGACAGATCGAAGGACTGTGTCCACAGCTAGTTCTGATATCAGTATCTGGCCGGCTGACGTCGTCATGCTGGTCTAATGTCATGGACTGCAGTGAGCAGGTCAAAGTGATATCCTCGATGTTCCAGTAACCTCTGAAAATCACACCTACATTAACGTACATTTAATGTTGTGCAAAGTTTCTTGCTTGTTAGATAGCATGTCCACAATTTACTAAAGTAAATGTTCAGTTTTCATAAAATTTTAACTCTTTAAATCATTAATTTTCCATAGCTTCCAAATTTATACGACTCTTTAATTTAGCTGTCTTGAATCCGTCTCAAAACCACCAAAAGATGGGAAAAATGAATGTTGTATAACGGTTTGTTTGAGTAATTCTCCATTTCAATGTTTCGCAAACCGTTATGATTTAAGTAGAATCTCATTGCAGCATAGTACGTGTCTGGTATTAATTGTCTTATTCAAAAGAAACTTTATTTTTTAAGCACTCTGATACGATGTGGGTGCAAAGTCACGCAACAAAGGCGTCTTATAGGAGTAAATTTGTTTGCTGACACGATTTTTGTCACTGAATCGCTTACATCCCTAGGAAACTGTATTCGCAAAGCGAAGTGAAACCGTTCAAAGTACTTTTGTTGTGATCGAATTCCCTGTCTTTATTGCTGATGAAGTTTGATCCCTAAAGAAAGGCGTAAAAACCACTAGTGATAAAATCTCACTTTATAACAGCAATGTGTCGATCACACTAAGCGGATGCGCAAGTACCATAACTTGAGACATCTCGGCAGTGGCCAGGGACGATTCTCTTCGGCACTTAAATAATTACATCTACGCATTTCAGTGCTTTCACCAGCATCAGAGTGTGTGGTACTATTAAATGATGTAAATCAGTAGAAAGTAGCTAAATGGGAATTGTAAAAAGTGAATAATAGCGCAAATAAACATAGAAACTTAAATCTACTCAAACAAAGCAAGATATTAAGAATTACAACTTGTATGAGACAATACCTCAAAGAGTACATGTAACTGTGTAATATCCACACAGTAAATACCCTCTACCACGCACCAATTAATCACATCCACATTCATTCACTTTGGAAAAGTTATCTGATCTGATTTTCTCGTAATATATGCGGCGACAGCTCGTCGACGCCAAAGTATTTTCTAGTGCGTTTATTCTTTGAAATAACAGAGATGCATATATGCATCATCCATGGTTGTTAGAGTGGTAACTAGGACAGCTTCTGGAGTATCTGTTGAGGGATTGACGTGTTTCTGAGAGATATATACTCTGCTTTTCTTCTCGCTAAAGCGAGCCAATTAACATTTGTGCCGCTAGCGGTTTGTTTTGAAGAGAAGGAGATTGTAAAAGGAAAATAATTAAGGCGTGGAATCACCGGAGATCTGGACATGTAATGGAGATGGATTTAATACACGATTTCCTCCATAAATAAGGTTTGTGACTCTTTTGTTCTGGAGTGACTGAACGAATGAGTTTTTTTCTGAATCATTTGTTGATCACGTTGGCCCTGTAATTAGTGGGGAAGTTTCAGCTGTGTCGAAGAGAGCCTGCAATCACTGAGTCTGTGTTAAATCGTCCAAAAAGTCTTCGTACACATCTGGAATTCGCAATCTTTCGTAAAAGGAACAAATTGTCCAAACGATTGATTCTCCCGACTGACTGCAGTGTTCAACAATAATAATAAATGTAAAGATCTCTTACAGCAAGCTAGCCTCTGATTACCAAGACGAAGGACTCCACCAAAGATTCTATTTGGCTGATTTTTTTACCTCTATACACGTAATGAAATCTTATCTTAAAAACTATACATAGATAAAGGAGAGAAAGAGAGAGAGAGCGAATGAAAGTAGAGATAATACTAATAATCCTCCATTAGTCTAATTTTTCGCCTGTCTTATCACGGATCAGCCAAGAACTGGGAGGGCCTTACTTTACTGTATAGACTTATGTGTGAAGGTGAAGGGATCTTACAGACAACAGATACACGTCTATACAGACAAGACATTACACAGAGATAGCGGCTGGCTGCATTCATCATCTATTCTTAGATAAAGAGACGGCAACTTATTATCCGAACATTTAAAAATGTTAAAACTGGAATGGCTAACTTGTATGGAACTCAAGTATTTAGAGTGATGCGTTACCCAGAAAGAAGTCGCAGCGTCTAGCATATGGAAGTAACTTATGTAACTCACCAGGAAGAACAATTCCGAATTGTAAGATACTTGCCGTTATTAATAATATAAATGAAACGAATTTAGCCAGAAATAAAGATAAACATCTGTTAAAGTAGATAATTCTGAACCATAGGAACAGACATAAAATAATTGTCAAGGAATATTGCAAACTGTCCAACTTAAAGAAGTTAATGGCCATAAGGACAAGTTATCCAACTTGTAGAACAGAAAAACCATAAAACACTGATGTGTGCCGTCTTCATAGAAATGAATTTGTGATAAACAACGCCACGGAGAACTGTAACATTGGAAACAACATATACTTCACGTTTACAATTAGGTACCGTATAGGTCAGTGTTACCAGTTATGTCCAGATCCGTAGTCTAAACGTTTGTGTAATGTCTTGTACCTGTTATATGGCGATAGTTTATTACACTCATGTGTATCTTTCCTGGTGTTGTAATTTTTATTAATGTTAACGTATATGAATGTGTAATAGTTCAGAAGCAAAGTGATAATTACGGCGTTACAACAGTGTGCAAACATGTAAGTAACCAAATATTCTACTATTGCAACAAACGAGATAACCACCAACTATTTTTACCTCGCGAACGTAATTCTAAGAATCTTAAGCCCACGATAGTTACTGTATTTCTTCGTAACTTCAATTTGCGTACGCGCCTGGTGTTCCGCTACCAGCATCACATGGCAGACATGTTGGTTGCCTGGGTCATTACAAAACCCGGCGAAGTGGCATAGGAATGGACACCGAATGTATATTTGAGAAAGTCGGCAATTTTCTGTAATCTTACCTAAGAAATCCCGAGGTAATAGGGAATACTGTCGACAGAATTTGCACATTCAACTGAGATGTCAAAAACTGTTTCGCTCTAGTTCTGACTTCTTAATAGCAACAGGAGGTGAAATACTACGATGGGTCACTTATCCAATTATCAGGACTGCGGTGTCATTACTTACATATGTCAATACAAGTAACATAAATTATACAGCGTTTTTATTCAAACTAACAGCGTATAGTGTCTTTTTCTTGTAAATGGAAGTAACAAAACGGATTTCAGACCGAAGAGGTACATTCAGAAATGTACGTCAACACTTCTGCCCAGCACACCGCGAAACAATTTGTAGATGAGCTGAGCTTTGAGCATTAAATTTTCATCTCTCGGAACAAAAATGTGGAATGTCGATGGAGAAACATTCCAGAAAATTGTACAATATGCTTTGACAGTTGGGGACCGAGCAAAGTTGGAAGCGATGCGGAAGGTCTGCCGTGTTTCAACAGCCGAGGTAGAAAGCTGCAACGAAAGAAAAGAGTTTCTTCACATATTCATACAAATCTGTGTTGGGAACCAAAAGCCGAACCAAGCATAATGAGCGTGAGGAGAACAAAGACAGAAACGTTTAATGAATTAGAAACGATAATTCTTTCTGTCGATTTGGCGAAAAATGTTGACAATATTGTTTCTTAAATACACTCAGTGCAGTACCTCAGAGTTCATAGTGACACCTAAAAGTAGTATGGGAGTGAGAAGGACGAAGTACTCAATTCCGGTTTCCTACATTGTTTCGCTGTGATGTATCGTATTACGGTAACTCCTTTCAACAGCCTCATGAAAGCCAAAGTAACATACGCCGAGATAAATAATCTCGGAATAGAGAATCATCTAAAATCGCTCAACAGAGGGAGATGATTAGGCTTGATCAACTGTTTCTACTGTTCTATGCAGATTATGCGAACGAACTCGCTACTCGCTTCCCTTGTAGCTGCAGCAACAAAGCGTTCAAGTGATTGAGAAAAGTCGTTTTGAAGAGGGGTCATTGGACAGGGTCACCTAACTATATTCATAAATCACTGTGGGCTACCTGTTTTAGATTCATGCAGTACGTTTTATACTCGGGCATTATGAACATTCTGCAGACCAAAAATGCTGTAGCCTACAGCAACAACTAAACCCTTTTCCGTTACTGTATTTACTGGACATTAGACATTAATACAGCTTAAATCGCCGGATCCTTGTATCTGGGAAGAATTAAAGTCTACAAGAAAATAAATTAAGTGGAAAGAATTGACACTTGAAGCTGCAGAAATTTAGCGCCTATAATACGAGGGCGCACTAAAAAGTAATGTGTCCGAACATTTTATGTGAAAACTCTTAAAGCGTTCTTTAAAAATTTTATTAACAATGTACATATTTAGTCTTCATATCTACATATTTATTTCTCAACATTGTCGCCCTGACGACGAACATATTGCTCTCAACGAGAGCTCAATTTGCTGATACCGTCACTGTAGAATGTTTGACTTTGTTGACGGAGCCACAACCTAACCTCTGCTTGCACCGCTTCATCACTATCAAAGTGAGGTCCTCGAAAGAATTCTTTAAGTTCTGGAAACAGGTGAAAATCAGATGCTGTCAAGTGGGGAATGATCGATGACAATAAACCCAGTGGATCGGATTGTTCCAGATGTCGCAGCGCTAGTGTGTGATCTGGCATTGTCATGCTGAAGCAGAGGGTACTCCATGTGTGGACGAACTTTACGAATTCGGAATTCGATTACACTACCAAGTTGCACACTACAATTTAGGGCCCTCCAGCTGCAGTAGGCTGCAAATATGTAGACATGAAGAATAAAGTGAAAGCTAATGCAAAATGTATCGTAACGTGAACTAGCCGTCTGAAAGTGAACCTTTCGGATGGAAACCGGAAACGGCGCTATTTAAATAAATAAATAGCATTTTAAGAAGTGGCTGGTTGCTGTTGTCTTCTCTGTAAGAATCAACCTGTGTTAAAAGTTTTCATATAAAAAATTTGGAGGCATAACTTTTCAGCACGCCCTTGTGGTATGCAGTCCCTCACAATTGATAATAACGCAAGAAAGTGTTTCACACGACATGAATTGTAGGATCATAGATACCCCGAGGAAGTTTTCGAGTATACCACCTGCAGTCGGTGACGACAGTATCCTAAGGCCGTGGCAGTAGTGAACGGCGTGCCCAATTCGGCAGAGTCAAACGGTGAAATCACGGTGATTTAGCCTAGCTGGGGTTGATCTTCTTGAGGTGGTTGTCCAAAGAGAAGCAACTACCGCCTGCTCGGCGGCCATCTTCTTAGTTCCCCAGGTAGCGTACTTCCGTTACCGCCACTTGTGGCAGTGCCGCTAAACCTACGATGTCCATGTTCTCTGCCATTCATGTGTTTTCGTCCATCATTGGAAAGGACATATGAAAAAAAAATCTCACTCTAGGAAAGAATGTGGATTCTAAAAGCGGCGATTTTGTAAACTCAGCTCGCTCCCTTCTTCTACGAGTTCAAAAATGGTTCAAATGGCTTTAAGCACTATGGGACTTAACATCTGAGGTTATCAGTCCCCTAGAACTTAGAATTATTTAAACCTAACTAACCGAAGGACATCACACACATCTATGGCCGAGGCAGGATTCGCGCGGTTCCAGACTGAAACGCGAAGAACCGCTCGGCCACCGCGGCCGGCTCGAACCCGGGTCACCTGCTTATTAGGCAGACATACTATCCACTACGCCGCATTGGCACAGTTTTTACGAGTTCCAGAGAGGAATAAATAACGGTGTCCTTATTGATACCATATTTCTTCATTTCTTGAGAGCATCCTAAAAAACAATTTCGAGCTATCACCTAGCAAACAAAATAGTAGCTTACGGAGCACCGGAGAAGACTTGTGACTAGGTGGACGACCTTTTCGTAAATAAAATTCAGGACGATGTCATTTAAAAGTAAAATCGTCAGATGGCAATTTAGTATACACAGAAAGCAGTAGATACTGGCGCGCAGGTTGATAGCGTATTCCTTGAGTTTCGAAAGGCACTGAATACAGTTCTGCATTGCCGCTTAGTAAACAAAATAAGGGCGTATAGAATATCAGACCAAATGTGTGGCTGGATTGAACAGTTTCCAGTAAACTGAACATAGCATGTCATCCTGAACAGAGATAAGTCTTCAGACGTAAACTAACTGTGTGTGTGCCCCAAGGAATGTTACAGAATCATTACTTTTCGCAATATATATAAAGGATCCTGTAGATAACGCCGTAAGTTCCATGAAGCTTTTCGTGGATGATGCTGTTCTTTTACAGAGAAGTCGCGACGCTAGAAAACGGTAGCGAAATGCAGGAAGATCTGCAGAGAATCGACCCTTGGTGCAGGGAGTGGCAACTGACCATCAACATAAACAAATGTAACGTATTGCGAATACGTAGACAGAAAGACCGTTTATTGCGTCACTACAAAATCGCTGAACAATCGCTGGAAGCAGTTACTTCTATAAAATATCTAGGGGAATGCGCACTAAGGGATCTGAAGTGGAACGACGATATAAAATCAATCATGAGTAGGTAGATGTCAGACTGAGACTCATTTGGATGAATCCTCAGGAAATGTACTACATCAACAAATGAAGTAGCTTTTAAACACACGTTGGATCAATACTTCAATATTGCTCGTGAGCAAGGGATGTGGTGTCACTGCCAGACACCACACTTGCTAGGTGGTAGCTTAAATCGGTCGCGGTCCATTAGTACATGTCAGACCCGCGTGTCGCCACTGTGTGATCGCAGACCGAGCGCCACCACACGGCAGGTCTCGAGAGACGTACGAGAACTCGCCCCAGTTGTACGACGACGTTGCTAGCGCCTATACGGACGAAGCCTTTGCTCTCATTTGCCGAGAGACAGTTAGAATAGCCTTCAGCTAAGTTAATGGCTACGACTTAGCAAGGCGCCATTAGCCTTAAACAGCTTGTATATAAAGAGTCACTTGTATCGCCACAATCTCCAGATGTCTCATCAAGAACGATGTATACAAGGAAGTATTAAAAGTTAAGTATATTTCAAAGATACGTATTTTCTTTATCACATTCATTAAGTCTCCTGTTTCAGACCTCACTCCATCCTTCGTGAGTTAGCGCGTGCATCTTGGCCGCCTCTTTCAATTAGTGTGCGTAGTGTTGGCAAGTCTGCCGATACAACAATTTTGGCGACGAGCGTCAAAACGGTCTTCGTTCTTCTTGCTTTGCTTACATTACTTGTGTCATGGCTTCGCCAGATGTACTGTCCGAATTTTATCGCTTGCAGAATCAGCAGACGCAGGCGTTATTGGATGCCCTTGGACAGCTCGTCCAGGGTCAACGTGCGCTGCCAAACGATGCGGCCGCCGCCGCTTCCTCGCTACCGCAGCCACAACACGCCGTTGCGCCATCCTTCCGTAATTTTGATTCAACCCACGAGACCTGGCAAGAATGGTCTCGACAGTTCGGCTTCCATCTAGCCGCCTACAGAATTCAAGGTAATGAGCGGCAGCCGTTTTTGCTTTCTTGTGTCGGTGTGTCCACCTACCGTGTGATAGTGAAATTGTTTCCCCGACGCGACATAGCAACTCTGTCCTACGAAGAAATTTTGTCTGCTTTAGATGCCTATTTCAGAGAAACAGTTAATGTAGTTGCAAAAAGGTATACGTTCTTTCGTACAAAACGTACGGCCAGTCAGACTAATAGGGAGTGGGTTGCAACATTGCAAGGACTTACTAGGGATTGTGATTTTCAATGTGAATGTGGACTTCCGTATTCAGATACTATGGTGCGTGATGCAATAGCACAGAACGTTTCTGATGTTCGCATACGGGAACAGATTTTGAAACTAGTTAATCCCTCCCTTCAACAAGTGATGGACATATTGGATAGGCAAGACACACTTGACTTTGCTCACGAATCATTTGAAACTTCGCCAGCAGTGTGTCACATTAACCGGCCCGCCGGGCGCGCAGCATGGGACGTTAAACGGCCCTCGCGCACGTCCGAGCAGCTGCAGCCTAGCTCGCAAACACGTGTGCCGCGTAAGCATGCCAATGCAGTTCTAAAATCATGCCCGCGGTGTGCAACTAGACATTCGCGTGAAAATTGCCCGTCACGCCAAGCTATTTGCTTTTACTGTCATAAGAAAGGACATGTTCAAAGTGTTTGCCAGAAAAAGCTAAGATCAGACAATCAAAACCATTCCAGGCCCTTTGCTACACGCCGGAATCGAACCAGGGACAATCAGGCTCGTGGACCTTCGCCCATGGACATTCATGTCGTTAATTCCACCCCGTCCAGTGCCACTTTATCTAACAGTGACTGTGTTCGTCCCACAAAATGTGTGCGTCGACGTCGCCGGAACTCCTGTAAAGTCGCAAGTGCTTCTGTACCTGTATCAGTTCACATTGCACGTGAAAGTCGCTCTTGTCGTCAGCAGGACAATAAACTTTTTGTAGACTTAGACTTTGGAAGCAAAGTGATACCATTCCAGCTCGATACCGGAGCTGCAGTTTCATTGCTCAATCAAGACACGTACAAACAACTGGGCAAACCTCCGTTGCGTGCCGCAAATGTTCAGCTTAATAGTTATTTAGGACAGCCGATACCTGTGTTAGGACAGTGCAGCCTTCTTGCCACATACAAGGGACAAACAAAACTTGTGTCTTTTTACGTTCTTCGTTCTTCTACGGCAGTGAACTTGTTTGGTTTAGATTTATTTCAGTTGTTTAACATGTCTATCGTAAATCAGGTCCTATCAGTGAATCAGACTGTGCCTTCCGCCAGTGTTGCTAGTCTTTGTGAAGAATTTGCAGACATTTTTGCGCCGGGCCTTGGTTGCGCTAAGAACTATGCAGCACATTTGGAACTGAAAGAGAACGCGTAACCGAAATTTTTCAGAGCGCGCAATGTTCCCCACGCATTGCGTGATGAGGTCGCAAGAACATTACACGATTTAGAATCTCAAGGTGTAATTGAATGTGTGCAGGCTTCTCTCTGGGCCTCACCCTTAGTAATTTTGCCAAAACCTTCCGGAAAATTGAGACTTTGCGTGGACTTCAAGGCAACTGTGTATCCACAACTTGTGACTGCAACTTTTCCTTTGCCCCGCCCGGAGGATCTTTTTGATACACTGTGCCCGGGTAAATACTTTTCGAAATTGGACCTAGCAGATGCGTACTTGCAAATACCAGTGGCCGAAGAATCCCAGCGCGTCTTGGTGGTTAACACGCATCTTGGATTGTACCGATTCAAAAGACTGCCATTCGGGTGTGCATCCGCCCCTGCATTGTTTCAGCAATATTTACAAACTGTTTGTGCGTCGGTCCCTACTGCTGCGAACTATCCGGATGATGTTGTGCTCTCCGGCAAGACCGAAGACGAACATTTAGAAAATCTACGAACATTATTTCAGGTCTTGCGACAAAATGGTCTTCGATTGAGGAAGGACAAATGTGTGTTTTTGGCTCGTGACTTACCGTATCTGGGCCATGTAATCAATGCCCAAGGCATACATCCGAGTCCGGAGCACCTCCGTGCCATACAGGACTTGCCTTCGCCACAAAACTTGAAACAGCTCCGGAGTGTGTTGGGAAAAATTAATTACTATGCCAGGTTTGTGCCGCACGCTTCTTCCATTTCAGCTCCGCTTCATCGCTTACGCCGTAAAGGTGTTCCATTCGTCTGGACGACGGAATGCGAACGCGCCTTTCGCCAGTTGAAATCGGCGTTGCTTTCAAATACTTGCCTTACGCCATTCGATCCCCAGAAACCCCTTTTGTTGATGGTCGATGCATCGGAATTCGGGATCGGTGCTGTGCTTGCGCACAAAGATGGATCGCATGATCGTCCTATTGCCTTTGCGTCCAAATTGCTGTCGTCGGCGCAAAGAAATTATTCACAGATCGAGAAAGAAGCTTTGGCGCTCGTGTTTGGTGTTACTAAGTTCCATGATTTCTTGTATGGTCGTCACTTTACCATCATCACCGACCACAAACCTTTGACATCGCTTTTTCATCCGAACAAGCCTGTACCTCCACGTACAGCGCAGAAATTCATTCGCTGGTCTCTTTTCCTCTCGCAGTACCGCTACGATATCTTGTATCGGTCCACTGCTAAGCACGGAAACGCTGATGCGTTGTCCCGTTTGCCTGTTGCTGAGGATAAAGCATTCGATTCTTCCGAACTTGCTTGCATGTTCATTGATTCGGAAACCGATGACGTGGTCGAATCGTTTCCGATTGATTTTCGTCGTGTAGCTACAGCCACAGCTGCTGACCCTGTCCTTGCTACTGTTTTGCGTTTTGTTGCTACGCAATGGCCCTTGTCAAAGTCACGGATCGAGGATCCGTTGGTTCGCCGATTTTTTGCTCACAAGGAGAGTCTTTTTGTACGACGTGGTGTTTTGTTGTTGCGTTCGGAAAATGATCAATCCAGAGTCGTGGTCCCACGTTCGTTACAGTCCTCTGTCTTAGGGCTTCTTCACCAAGGACATTGGGGTATAGTGCGCACGAAACAACTTGCTCGTCAGCACTGTACTTGGTTCGGAATCGATGCTGCGATTACGAATATGTGGTCTTCTTGCTTGGCGTGTGCCGAACAACAATCCGCCCCGCCGCGGAAATTCTTTGCATGGCCGACAGCCACTTCCCCTTGGCAACGCTTGCACATCGATTTTGCTGGTCCGTTCTGGAATGCTCGATGGTTGGTTGTGGTGGATTCCTTCAGTAATTTTCCTTTTGTTGTCCGGATATCTTCCACGACGTTATATGCCACCATCCAAGCGTTGTCCGCTATCTTTTGCATTGAAGGTCTTCCACAGACTATTGTTTCAGACAATGGCCCACAATTCATGTCCGCAGAATTTCAGTCATTCTGCAAGGCCAATGGTATTCAACATCTGACATACGCGCCGTTTTCGCCTCAGTCAAACGGTGCCGCTGAACGGTTGGTCCGGACTTTCAAGTCACAGATGTTGAAGTTGAAAGAGTCGCATTCTCGGGAGGACGCATTGTTGCTCTTTTTGTCTTCGTATCGCTCTCAGCCCCGCGATGGTCGCTCGCCGGCTGAGTTGCTCCATGGTCGTTCTCATCGAACCTTGATGTCTTTGCTGCATCCGCCGCATCAGGTTCCAGTGCAGCGGCAGACTCCTGCTTTTGCTCCTGGCGACGTTGTCTATTATCGCCACTATCGAGGTTCACGGCGTTGGCTCGCAGGGCGCGTTCTTCGCTGCCTCGGCCGCGCGATGTATTTGGTTTTGGGGGCCTCTGGTGAGGTGCGTCGGCATCTCAATCAGCTGCGCCTCTGTCGTCGATTGGGTTCTGCCGCTCCCCGTCTGCTTTCAGCGACGGTGCCGTCCGGTCAGCGCCCTGGGGACCCATCTACTGGCTCGCCTCATCCCCAGGTGTTACCGACGCTGCCTTCCATTTTGCCTCATGGCGACGCGCCGCCGCCGCCGCCGCCGCCGCCGCCGCCGCCTGTTCTCCCGCCGGCGCCGCCCGCAGTGGACGCGTCGCTGCAACCGCCTGGCGCCTCCCTGGGTCACGCGCTGCCGCTCGCTTCCCGTGACCAGCTGTCATCCGCCATGGAACTCTTGCCCGCTCCGGACCCGATGTCGTCATCGCGCGTCGGATACCCCGACGCAATGGAGGTCGATCCTTCGGCCCCTCCTGTCTCATTACGGGCGCATACACCGCATGTTGACGTGCACCCTGGACTAGGTTTTCAGGCGTTTCCTAGCTCCCCTCGGACCGAATGGCCGGGTGCGGGTGGCACAGCCTCGCCTGTTGTTAGGCTCCCCACCACATCGCATACGTCAACATGGGGTCCTCCCCACGGCGGGCGGAAGCCTTATAACACGACCGTTCGCCGATTTGCGGGGGAGGAATGTGGTGTCACTGCCAGACACCACACTTGCTAGGTGGTAGCTTAAATCGGCCGCGGTCCATTAGTACATGTCGGACCCGCGTGTCGCCACTGTGTGATCGCAGACCGAGCGCCACCACACGGCAGGTCTCGAGAGACGTACGAGAACTCGCCCCAGTTGTACGACGACGTTGCTAGCGCCTATACGGACGAAGCCTTTGCTCTCATTTGCCGAGAGACAGTTAGAATAGCCTTCAGCTAAGTTAATGGCTACGACTTAGCAAGGCGCCATTAGCCTTAAATAGCTTGTATATAAAGAGTCACTTGTATCGCCACAATCTCCAGATGTCTCATCAAGAACGATGTATACAAGGAAGTATTAAAAGTTAAGTATATTTCAAAGATACGTATTTTCTTTATCACATTCATTAAGTCTCCTGTTTCAGACCTCACTCCATCCTTCGTGAGTTAGCGCGTGCATCTTGGCCGCCTCTTTCAATTAGTGTGCGTAGTGTTGGCAAGTCTGCCGACACAACAAGGGATCCGTACCGGATAGAACAGGAAGAGCAAATAGAGAATATCCAAGAAAGAGCAGCACGTTTCGTTGCAGTTTCATTTAGTAAGTGCGAAAGCGTCATGGAGATGCTCTGTCAACTCTAGTGGTAGCCGCTGCAAGAGAGGCAATCGATATCACTTTATGGTTTACTGTTAAAGTTGCGAGAGGGTAAATTTCTAGATCAGTCAACCAACATATTGCTTCCTCTTACATGTATATTCGGAAACGACCATGAAGATAAAATAAGACGTTCGAGCCCACATGGAGGCTTACCAGCAATAGTTCTTCCGGCAAACAATATGAGACTGAAATAGGAGACGGGGGGAGTGACACTGGCAAACAAAGTACCCTCCGCCACACATTGTAAGGCGGCCTGCGTGTTATAGATGCTGATGTAGAGGAATCTTTATGCATGTGTGCATGGTGGCGCTGTGCTCAACACGCTACATTCGCTTTAGGTAAAATGGTGATTGAAATTCTGTCTGGCCTTCCATATTTGTGTTTATGTGGTTTCCCCTAAATCGCATAAGGTAAATACGTAGGTGGTTCTTTAAAACTGAGACGATCAGTTTCTCTACTCATTCATCTCCAACACGAGCTGGTGCTCCATCTATAATGATCCAGTTGTCGACGGTGCGCTAAACTCAAATCTTCCTTTCTTCGCGCCCTAAGGGACTAGTGTAGAACAGTTAGTGCTGACGATATGTGCAGATGATCGAATGGACAAAGTCGCCAGTTTTATGAGACTATTCTCGAATAAAGCTGTTATACTGGACGTCAGGAGAAAACTGAAACATTGGTTAGAATGTTATGCAGTGGGCAAAGTAGTCATGTTTTAAGAAGGAACTCCAGGCTGTTAAACCAAGTTTTGGCTCTATGGAGCGTCGAAGTTTGAGGATTATGTTTACTATTTTAATAACTAATGCAAATCCTCTAGCGATTCACGTAAAACAAATACACCTCTTGATCCCACCGAACATCTTGGTATTATTAATGTGTTGTCAAATCGGTAATTTTCCAACGGAAACCCATACATGAAAATTTATGGTGATAGGTGAGCTTTTTATATTTTGTCAAGGGATGCCGAAAGTACGTCACAAATGCAGTACACTACGAAACGATTATAGAGTCTACATCGGCTGTGAAGATACTGATGCATCTGGTGAAATCAGTGTAGCTGGCACCCAGTATTCATTCATGAGATAAAGTTGTCCTCTGGTATTACAGGAACTGCATAAACCATAGTATTAATATTTTCCGAGAAATAATCTTGTGGGATTAGAGCTGAAGGAGGAGGAAGATACTAGTGTTTATCGTCTCGTCGACAAAGGGGTCATTAGAGACGGGTTATAAGCTCGGATTAGGAAAGGATGGGGAAGGAAATCGGCCTTGCTCTGTCAAAGGAACCATCACGGCATTTGTCTGATTCGATTTAGGGAAATCACGGAAAACCTAATTCCGGATGGCAGGACGCGGGTTTGAACCGTCGTCCTCCCGAATGCGAGACCAGTGTGTTAACCACTGCGCCTCCTCGCTCGATAAGAGCTGGAGACTGTCGTTGCCATAGGAGAGGTCTCTCTCTCTCTCTAGCAGTCCATCAAACTGGATATGTAGCGTTCGAGTGGTTCCGCATAGAATAACACTGAATTGAACTTTTCGACCTCTCTTAGTCTTCTCTTATTTGGAATACGCTTCCATAATGGTACACCAATACTGCCATTGCTATCAGATTTGGTGTATTCAAGCAGGATATCGGTCATTTAGATACTTGTGTTGTGGTGTATGTCATATCGGTGTCAACAGCGCTACTGCCCTAGCATACAGCAGAAACTTTGACACCACTGTTCTCACACCTTCACGCTCCAAGGAACACAAGCTATACATTTTAAGACATGGGTTGCTAAATAACCAATTTGTCGTACCGCATTACATAAGCGCTGTCGGTATTTTATTCTATTCACCCTTTAAATAGGAAGTCACAACATCAAAAATTTTGGGCAAATATAGGAACGCCTGCAGCAAATTCGCGCTTGGTGTAAGGACTGAACTTGTCGGTCAACGTAAAAAACACGTATACTATCTTTTTTTCACGGTGGAACACTACGAAGAGACACTACTGTTACCATCTACATTATACACCGCAAGCCACGTAATGGTGTGTGGTGGAGGGTACTTTCGGTACCACTGTATGATCGCTCCAACCATGTTCCACTCGCGAATAGTGCGTGGGAAGAATGATTGTCCATAAGCCTCTGTATTGGGTCTAATTTTTCGAATTTTCTCCTCGTGTTCAATACGCGACATGTATGTGGGAGGAAGTAATATGTTGTTCGAATCCTCCTAAAAAGTGCTGTCCCGAAATTTCAGTAGTAGATCTCCCCGTATGCACAACGCCTCTCTTGTAACGTCTGCAGTGGAGTTTGTGTAGCATCTCCGTAACGCTCTCTCGACAAGAAAACGATCCAGTGACGAAACGTGCCGCTCTCCGTTGGATCTTCTCCATTCCCTCTATCAGTCCTACGCGATAGGGATTCCAGACAAATGAACAATACTCAAGAATCAGGCGAACAAGCGCCCTATAAGCCACTTCTTTCTTGGATGAGTTACATTTCCTGAAGATTCTTGCGATGAATCTGAACCTGGTTTCTGACTATCTCTTTTAGGTGGTCATTCCGCTTACGATCGCTCGGGATAGTTACGCCTAGATATTTTACGGCAGACGCTGTCTCCAGCTGTTTTTCATCAATAGTGTAGTTGTACAGTAGTGGATTACTTTTCCTATGTATGCGCAATATGTTACATTTATTTACGTTCAGAGTCAACTGCCAGAACCTGCACCATCCATCAATTCTCTGCAGGTCGTTCTGCAAATTCTTACTATCTTCTGGCGTACTTAGAAGTACGCATCTGGAGAGACCTAAAGTGGGAAGACAACACAGAACTAGTTTTAAGAAAGGCAGATCGAAGACTGATACAGATTAGAAGAATCCTGAGTAAATGTAACACACTTATACAGGAGTTAACTCCAAACCACGATTCTATTGTTCCTTATGTATTGATCTCAGAGTGACCGCCTCGATAGCCGAGTGGTCAGCGCGACGGAATGCCATGCAAAGGGGCCCGGGTTCGATTCCCGGCTGGGTCGGAGATTTTCTCCGCCCAGGGACTGGGTGTTGTGTTGTCTTGATCATCTCATCCCCATCGACACGCAAGTCGTCGAAGTGGCGTCAACTCAAAAGACTTGCACTAGGCGAGAGGTCTACCCGACAGGGGGCCCTGGCCAGTGGCCACACGACATTTCATTTCATCTCAGAGTGTGGCATTTAAAAGAGACAGTTAATAGAGAAGGTGGAGACAATCCAAAGCAGAGCGGCCTATTTCGTCACTAGATCGTTTAGCAAGCTCAAAACGCCATGGAAATGCCCATTTAACTTCGTTGCCAGATGCCACAGAGAGGCGTTTTGAGCCGCGGAGTGGATTACATTTAGAATTTCGTTAGCGTTCATTGCAAGCACAATGAGGCAACATATAATTGCCTCTCACACATATCACTTGAAATGAGCATTTCAGCCGGCCGGGGTGGCCGAGCGGTTCTAGGCGCTACAGTCTGGAACCGCGTGACCGCTACGGTCGCAGGTTCGAATCCTGCCTCGAGCATGGATGGGTGTAATGTCCTTAGGTTAGTTAGGTTTAAGTACTTCTAAGTTCTAGGGGACTGATGATCTCAGAAGTTAAGTGCTCAGAGCCATTTGAACCATTTGAGCATTTAAGCAAAAGTACTTAAATTCTAGATTCTGCGGACACGTACCGGCAGTAGTTATTAGCTCGAGTCATTTATGCATCAATAGGAAAAAAATATAAAATAAATGTCCAGCGCAAATGAGTCGAAAACAAAAATATGTGAAGTGTCCTTAACGGACAGGAAACATTCTGTTAAAATTACTTGTCTTATTATTTTAGTTATTTTATTGAACTCACTAATGGAAGCCATCCCGGCAGAACAACAAGTGGGATGTAAATCTAGCTAGTGTCCTCAGCAAAACACTGCATGTGCACCCTTGGTAACGCTAAATGACCTAGAACGCCTCGGCAACTACACCTTTATTGGACTTCCTAGCTACAAGCATGCAGACTAACTTGGATAACCAAACGCTAGTAAACGACCCTTCTCAAAACCAAATGACTGAAAAACTGAGACCTTCAATCCTTGCTTGTCAACTAAATGTAGAAGAAATTAGCCGAGCTAAAAGTGAAAAAAAAAAGGAAGATTTGTTTAACCTCCCGTCAACATCGAGTGCATTAGAGAGGGAGCATAAGCTTGGATTGTGACAAGGATGGGGAAGGAAATCGGTCATACACTTTCAAATGAACCATCCCGCTATTTGCCTTGAGTGATTTATGGAAATTGCGGAAAACATAAATCTGGATGGCCGGACACGGGTTTGAACCGTCGTCTTCCCGAATGCGAGTCCAGTGTGCTAAACACTGCAACACCTCTCTTGGCCCGAGCTAAAAGTGATTACTTGACAGAATTTCTTTTAAGTAAATTTTTGACGTGGTTTTAGTCCAACAAACTCATGCATCAAACGAAGAAGACCTTCGTTAAAGAAAAAGTATGTATGGCTATTAGTTTATTGGTGCAACTTACAATGTTTACGGTGATGCTACGTGCGTTAGAGATAACATTGTTCATGCGCACCTAATCTCAGCAAATACAGCTGGTGAAATTCATAATGGTTCAAAAACACTTGAAGAGCTCACTATCCAGAATATTTACAAACCACCTAATGTAGAGTGTTCTGCTAATTACTGTCCATCCATCAACATATACTGATGATTTTAGCAGCCACCACGAGTAGTGGAAGTATGCACAAAACGATAATAGTGGTTACGCACTTGTTGACTGGGCTGAAAGTAACAACTTTACCTAGTTTTTGACGCCAAGGATTTGGATACATTTGATAAGCTACATGACCGAGAGGCTCCAGACCGCTGTTTTGTGTCCCACGATTGTAAAGACCAGTCGGTTCCTACGTCAAGAAAAATCTTGTCAGACTTCCCACACACTCAGCACAAACCAGTTATTCTCAGTATTGGCTTATCCATCACATTGGTTATGTCAGTTTCACGACCTAGACGGAATTTTAGAATGACCAATTGGCATTGTTCCTCGGAACACCTGTAAAAATTTATTTGTGTCATTCCATCAGCACCTCAGAGCTACAGACGTTTTGTTGAAGCTGTTATTGCATCTGCTGAGGAACATATTCCTCGTGAATATAGGAGAGAGGGATCCGACAGTTTGTTGGTAGAGTTTCGGTGATATATGGCATTAGATGTCTACGCATAGTTAAAAATAGAGATGGGGCCCCTCCACGCCCGCACCAACGTGGTGACCAAACCAGAAGTTCTACTGTCACCTCCGTAAACATATTAGTTATCTAGTAAGTGAATCATAGGACGCTGGGCTGTGATGTTGTCCGTGCGTCTGGGTAAGGCTACGCGTTAACACGGTCCATCAGGTGATAGATAGTGGACGAAACGCGAGTGAGGGTAGCGATTTGAAGAGCAGAGGGAAAAAAGTGCCATGGCTCGTGCCGTGGGGAAAAAAAAAAACCTCTGCGACAGTGGGATGGGTAGTAAGAGCAGTAGTGGCTTACTAGCTGCGATAGCTCATGCAAGGTTGGATTTGTTAGGATAGGTATCATGCATCATTACCGTGACAAGCGATGACGATGTGTCCCAGTTGCTGCAGCTGCTACATTCCTGGAACAATCAAGATCGTTATACAGTAGTGGGTGATCGGCCATAGATCATCTCACTGTGTGGGGGATGTGTGGAGCTTGTTTGCATGCAGTGTACGGTACGGCTTCCCTGTGTGGTGCCAGTTAATCGGCAGTGTATTTCAGCTGGATATCCAGTAAATGCGTCTGATTAACAGGGGCTCGCCTGTGCCGTTATGTTTGCGTATGCTTGGCCATAGATGTTATGTCCTTGCAAGTATGTCTTTTGGTCTTTTATGTTTCCATCTATGGTTGTGGTCGTCGTTCCCCAGATTCAGAATAAACGGGTTCTGCGAATGTCTGGAGTTTCTGTACAATCTTGTGGTGAGTTTGTGGATTACCTCTCACATAATTCGAGTAAATGACGAGGCGCTGATTTGCGTGCGCAGTGATGGCCCTCGATAGCGACCTAGATGGGTTCCATAGGACGTACATCAGGAGTATTTGGTAGACGAGACATCAACGAGAGTTCACTATAATGCCCCTCAAACCACTATAGCACGCTTATGCGTCCGAGACACGGGCAATTATACTGCTGAAAGATGAAATCGCTGTCGGGGAACACATCGAGCATGAAGGGTTGCAGGTGGTTGGCAGTTGTCAGCGTGGCATCGATTACTACCACAAGTCCCATACAAGTGCAAGAAAATGTCTTCCATAGCATAATACTGCCCCCATCAGCCTGCGTCCGCGGCACGCTGCACGTTTCGAGCCGCAGCTCACCTCGATGAGGGCGTTCGTGGAGACGAGTTTCGACCAAGTGTGATTCACCCGAAGAGCCGACACGTTTCCATTGATCGACGGTCGAAACCCGATGGTCTCGTACCCACTGCAATCGTAATTGACAGTGTCGTTGGTTCAGCATGTGAACACGTAGAGGTGGTCTGCTGCGGAGCTCCGTTTTCAACAATGTACGATGAACGATCTGCTCTGAAACACTTGAGCGTGCACCAGCATTGTGCTCTTTCGGCAGACAAGCCGCCGAACTCCATGTTATGTGATGAGTCTTGTAAATCCAAAAATTTAGCATCTAGTGGTAGTTTCACTATTCTTCTACCTCTTTCCGTAGATGACTCATTACAGTAACACGTAAACATTCTACCATCTTCGTCGTTTTAGAGATACTCGTTCACAGGCTCTGTGTAATAATAATCCGCCCTTTGTCAAAGTCACGTAATTCAATGGATTTGCCGATTTGCACTTGTATCTTCGCTTGGGCGATCCCCTGTCCGTGTCTGCTCCACTTAGATACTTTCGTTTCACATGTCCATAGCACCACTAGGCGGCATTCAACGTCGCTGTGGGGAGTGGTCATAATGTTTTGGCTTATCAGCGCATTCCATGGTGGGATGAGAGATGTGATCACCTATATCAACTGTTTAACAGAAGTGGGGACTGTGACAATGGAGATGAACTTCTTCACACTTTGGAGTACGCGAGAATGTGCGCTGGTCTGAGACGGTAGAAATCTTGAATTTCGTTTATTCAAGTAGGGATTCTTGGTCCTTGCTGCATAAATTGGGTTGTTCGTTTAATAAATTTAATCAGAAGCTTGGTATTTCAGCCAGACTTTTTGCTAACCATATAGTAAAAACGTCCAGCTCGTCTAGGGATAAACAATATACCTACGGGATCAAAAAGAAAAGCTTAAAATATTAAAACCTCAGTCTCCAAGTGATTCAAAGTTCTATTTCCCATTCATCCTAGATGAAATAGAGATAGCTTTACCAGAGATTAAAAGTGTCTCTTAATATACACCCACAATTTTTATCCCATCTTGGGGAAAATGCCAAACACTGGCTAACTTGCTTCGTCTCAATTAATTTGACTACAGGAGCACTTCCCAAGGAAATGAGAAATACAAAAATTGTGGCTATCTTAAAACCTAAAAAATCTCCAGATTTATCCCAGAACTTTTGGCCAATTTCCCTGCTTAGTTGCACGTATAAGCTCTTGGAGAGATTTATTTATAATAGAATTAGTGGGTGTATTTTAGAACTCATTCCAATAGAACAAACGAGATTTAGTACTCACCGAAGCCGCAACGACCAGGTACTACAGTAGCTCTAACAAATTTCGTAGAGGCCAGCTTCCAGGAGAAACTTAAAGCTCCTGTTGCCTTAATAGACCTTAAGGCAGTTTTTGACACATACTGGAGGGAAGCGATGATTTGCAAATTACTGAAAATAATTAAATGCCGAACAGCCGCATCTGTTAGTAATAACATGGCAAGTAATCGATACCTTCAGGTTTGCTTGGGTGAAAATAGAAGCTCAATAAGGAAATTAAAGAACAGCCAGCCACAGGGCCCATTTCTCGCGACTCTCCTGTTCAATCTTTATATTTCTGTATTTCCGAAAACATTTTCAAGTAAATTCTGCTATGCAGACCATATAGCTCCAACTTTTCAATAAAGAGAGCTTGATCAGTTAGAGGGAACACTAACAGAGGACTTGGAGGCCCTTAACTCATATTTCAAAAACTGGAGACTGGAGTCCAGGATCAGTAAGAGAGACGTTGGTGAGTATCCCCTTAACAACAAACTAGACAACACTGAGCTCAAGGTGCAATTTGATGCAATATTCTTCGTCAAAACAAGTACTCCAAGTATCTAAGTATCACGCTCGACCGCACTCTATTTTATGAAAAACAGCTGGGAAACACATCAGCCAAGCTAAAAACTCGCGACAACATTATTCAGAGGATATTTAGCACAGGCTGGGGGACTTAATGTAAACCTTGCTTACATCGTCTCTTGCACTTGTTTTTTCGGCCGCAAAGTATTGTGCTTGAATGAGCTGTAATATTTGTCATATCAGCCTCATCAATGCGCAGCTCAACAACACGCAATGTTCACGTTTACTGCTACAAAAATAAATAAATAAATAAATGACTCTGAGCACTATGCGACTTAACTTCTGAGGTCATCAGTCCCCTAGAACTTAGAACTACTTAAACCTAAATAACCTAAGGACATCACACACATCCATGCCCGAGGCAGGATTCGAGCCTGCGACCGTAGCAGCAGCTAGGTTCCGGACTGAAGCGCCTAGAACCGCTCGGCCACAGCGGTCGGTCCCTGCTTAGCGATTCCTACAATATACAAGAGTATAATGTACTACTGATTCATCAAGACATACCTGTCTTGCGAAAAAACAGGCTTCAGTCGAGACATCCTCGACTACAGTACGGTGAACAGCTATCTACAAGTAACACCAAAGTAAGAGATCTCTGGAACAAGAGCTGCCAAAACATCGGAAGTTACCAAGAATGGGAATAGTTCGAGAAATACAACTGCGACACTGAGGTTGCCGAACTTGACAGGAAACTGTTGGTCAAATTAAACAGAATCCGCAACGGATGTGGTCGGTGCTCTGACTCACTCCGTAAATGGGGTATCGTGGAGTCCCCGAGGTCTGATTCTTGTGCACTGAAACAATCTAACAGGCGCATAACAGAAGTGTGTGCTATAAGAGCACGTGGAATGATTTTATGAACTCCACCACAGAAATGGAATGGATTATAAACGTAGAAATCAATATTTAGTAGATCTATTTTTATTTTATGAAATGACATTCATTACATATTATAAATGCTCTTCATATGTGTGCTATATGAATAATAATAGTAATAATAATAACACGTCTTTGTTTCAGAAGCAATAAGGAATGAGTTTAATAACACTGATTTCCCTGCAAGGAGTTCCACAAGCCTTCTACATCCACATAAACAATCTTATTTAATAAAGCCTAAGCTATCTAAGTAAAGTAAGTGTCTTACAAGTAGTTAACACTGTGTAAGTAGTAAATATTTTTTGTATACTGTCTTTGTTACAAACAAGTAGCTCTGTAGGCATGTCTATGCCATTGGAGTTGATCCCTAAATAGTTCGAGAAGATTCTAACCCCTCCCCTAACTCTAGTCGTTCAACTAACTATACTTCAGTACTGCGTGCTGATGATACCAGTCCCCCAGTACTAGACGTCGAGTGTATATCTGCCCAGAAGTCTGGTTTTTTTTTTTTTTTTTTTTTTTTTTTTTTTTTTTTTTTTTTTTTTTTTTGCTCTGAGCACTATGGGACTTAACAGCTAAGGTCATCAGTCCCCTACAACTTAGAACTACTTAAACCTAACTAACCTAAGGACATCACACACATCCATGCCCGAGGCAGGATTCGAACCTGCGACCGTAGCGGTCGCGCGGTACCAGACTGTGGCGCCTAGAACCGCTCGGCCACTCCGGCCGGCCAGAAGTCTGTCTACGCCTTACAGTACAAGGCCTTTACCTCGGCAGCCCGAAATCTACTTCTGATATCCACATACAATAAGAATTCCTGTGCTTACATTGCTTCATTTCTGGTCGTTATTATGGCAAATTTTGGTCCAGGGGCACAGAGCAGCTCTTGGCATTTCACTCAAAGGTAGTCGCCGCTGGCACAAATACTGTTGCCCCTGTGTTATCGTTGTTTATACCTTCAGCTTCATTGTCTTTCTCTGTTACTTCAGTATTTTTCTATAATATCTCTTACTTCTCACACTTCCTTCGTTTCTTAACAAACAGTGTTGCAGCTCCATGTGGGATATGGCATTCACTACTCGATGAATTTTGGTCCATTTCTCGGGAATAATTTTCCAAGGCAATCTTTTAAGAAACTTAAGTTTTTTCACGCTTGCACTCGCTGCAGTGCAGTATTACATTATCCGGAGGCCCCACTTCAACAGTCACGTGTGTCATAAGGTTTATTCTTAATTCTTTTACCTTATTGAGGGCCCATGCATTTTGCATCTAGTACTCACAAATCAACTACAAACTGAACAAAGTAATATTTCTACAATAAGGCATACAACTTAATGTACATACAATATTTATTTTTTTGCTACATTTCCTGATGCTGCAGTTGTAATCGTCAGCAATATATATGTGCTTTACTAAACTTATGCCGGCCGCTGGTGGCCGAGCGTTTCTAGGCGCTACAGTCTGGAACCGCGCGACCGCTACGGTCGCAGGTTCGAATCCTGCCACGGGCATGGATGTGTGTGTTGTCTTTAGGTTAGTTAGCTTTAAGTAGTTCTAAGTTCTAGGGGACTTATGACCTCAGCAGTTGAGTCCCATAGTGCTCAGAGCCATTTGAACCATTTTGAACTAAACTTATTTTACGGTAACTTTTTCGTTCCTGTATGCCGTAGAAATAAAATAGCAATCGTATTTCCTCTCTATTGCTCTTCTTCACTATGCATAAACTGCCCTTGAATGAAATGAAGTCCCATGCTTCTTTACAGAGCGTAGGGGAACGATGCGGGAGACCCGCACCGCCTTACTAGGCAAGGTCCTAATGGAGGTGGTTTGCCGTTGCCTTCCTCCGACCGTAATGGGGATGAATGATGATGATGAAGACGACACAACAACACCCAGTCATCTCGAGACAGGAAAAATCCCTGACCCCGCCGGGAATCGAACCCGGGACCCCGTGCTCGGGAAGCGCTTACCCGTGCCTAAATGGCACGTCGAAAAGTAATCCACATTATGAGATCATTCAGGCCGCTGTTATTGGAATATACAATGATAAGCCAAAACATTATGACCGCCTGATTAATAGCTTGTTTGCCCGTCTATGGAACGAAATACATATCTGATTCTGCATATCACACATCTAACAGTTTGGTGGTAGGTTTGTGGAGGTATGTGGCATTAGATGTCTACGCACAGGTCACATAATTCGCGTAAATAACGGGCCGTTGATTTGCGTGCGCGGTGATGACTCCCGATAACGACACGGATGGGTTCCGTACGATTTATGTCAGGCGAATTTGGTCTCCGAGACATCAACGTGAGTTCACTGTAATGCTCCTCAAACCAATACAGTACGCTTCTGCTACCGAGACACGGACAGTTACACTGCCGAAAGATGACATCGCCGTCGTGGAAGACATCAAGCATGAAGGGATGCAGGTGGTTCGCAGCTATCAGCGTGTCTTCGATTACTACCACAAGTCCCATGCAAGCGCAGGAGAACGTCTTCCATAGCATAATACTGCTCCCTCCAGCCTGGCGCGTTGCACGTTTCGAGCTTCGCTCATCTCGATAACGGCGTTCGCGAAGACGACCATCAACCTGGTGTAGCAAAAATTTGATTTACCTGAAGAGCCGAAATGTTTTCGTTGATCGATGGTCGAAACCCAATTATCCCATGCCCACTGAAATCGTAATTGACAATGTAGTTGGGTCAGCATGTGAACATGTAGGGGTGGTCTGCTGCGGAGTTCCATGTTCAAAATTGTACGACGAACGGTGTGCTCCGAACCACATGTGAGTGCACCAGCATTGTGATCTTTCGGCAGAGATACCACAGGCCACCATCTATCTTACTTTACAGAGCAGACAAGTCTCCGAACCCCGTGCTCTGTGAAGGGTCTTCGACATCCAACCATTTAGCGCCTAGTGGTAGTTTCACTGTCCTTCTACCTCTCTTAGTAGATGTTCACGAAGTAGCCCGTGAACATTCGAGCAGCTTCGCCGTTTTCGAGCTGCTCTTTCACAGGCTCTACGTAATAAAAATCTGCCGTTTGCCAATGTTGCTTGCCTGAACGTATTTCCCAATTTGCAGCCCACATCTTCGCTAGGGCGATTCCCCGTCCGCGTCTGCTCCGTTTACAAACTTTTGTTACCACGTCACGTGTCCGCAACACCACCAGGCGTTATCCAAAGTCGCGGTGTACAGTGGTCATAATGTTATAGCTTACCAGTGTAAATGTTTCAGTTGTACAAATAGAACTTGATTGCATCCGGTACAATGTACAGCAGCTCCTTGTTGTCATATTTGTGACGGTGTTTCGGTACCATCGATGTCTTTGTTGTTCTGTTTCTGTTTTACTTCTCGGCCATTATCTCATGGACACGTCTGCAGACTTGGATGTTTAATATTTTTCTGTAAGCTGTTAATGTTAATAGCGTAATGTATACTTTACTACTTTATGATACCTTAGGCAATTCTCTCTGTCGTTAAATTTTACTCTAAGGGAGTACAAGTCCGTTTTCTGCAATTTTCCTCGTTTATAGTGCCTGTAAATCATGTCACTGGTGCGTCATGGTTACGGACACTCCTGTGTCGTAATATTTAAGTCGGATATCTTTAGTCGTTGTATAACTTAATATACATTGCCTTATAAAAAAAGCGAATCACCCTAACGTTTGGATTGAACTAAATGAAAGCCCGCGGGTCTAGAGGGTACGGGATGTTACTTCAGTGATTACAGAATAGATCCAAATTAAAAAAAGAAAAACTTGTCAGGATAAGCCCACTTACTAGTATGACTTTCACCTCTTCGATCGCAATGCAAGCACTGATTCGGCTGGGAAGGATGTCATAAAGCCGTTGTAGCCTCTCCAGAGGTAAGCTTGCCCACAATTTTTCTAACTGGTCGTTGAAATCCCGGATACTGGTACTGGGACGGAGCTGAGGTCCCAGCTGCTCTCACACAATTACTATCGGGGACAAATATGAGGTGTTAGTGGCGACCAGAGTACCTCAACATCACGCAGACAGTTCACAGAGAGACGTGCAACCTGTGGATGAGCATTGTCTTCTTAAGGAATGGCACTACGATACTGTCGCATTTGAGGTAAAACATGAGGACGTAGGATGTCCGTGACCCACCGTAGTGCCGTCAGAGTTCATCAGCCGAGACATGACGTCATACCCGATGGCTCCCCACACGATGACGCTAGGATTAACGCCACGGTGCTTCAACAAAACGCTGGAAGAATGGAAATTCTCCGTAGGTCACCACCATACGCGCCGACGATGGTCACCTACCGTACTGCAGAATCGCAATTCATCGCTGAACACAATCAGACGTCATTCATCAACAATCCGTGCTTCCTGGTCACGTTATCACTCCAAACGGATATATTTCTGTTACGGTGATAACGGCAGCCTATGCATGAGGCGGTAATTCCCCTGTCCCGCTGCTATTACACTACAACCAACGTCGCGGGATGACACATGTTGTAGGTGGGAGTCCATCACTTGTTCTCGGATGGTAGCTGCAGAAGAAAAGGGGTTACACTTTGCTTCGGGCAGAACATGACGATCTGCCCTTGTGGTGGTTAAACGTGCTTAACACTTAACGGGAACTTCGAGGACGTGTATGCGTGCCCTTACGTTTACATACATGCCGACATCGAGCCATTGTCACATCAGAAGGCCCCAATGATATGGATATTTCATGATTCGCCAGCCGACCGAATCGAGATACACAATGAGGCCTCTTTCAGACGCTGTCAGCTGCTGATAACATTGTCTCATACAAGTACGCGGCATCTCCTTGTCTGTCACAGTAATCACTCAACATCTGACGCTGTTCACGCCACTTATATACCCTATCAGGCCTGGTAACAACACTACGTGTACGAAATTACATTGACGCCGACCATGACTATGGGTGCTTAACATTTTTTATCAGGCTTTGTAAATACGTCTATGTTACAATCGAGAAAAGCACTTTAAATTTCTACAATCTTCCAGTCCGTAAATTCTGAACCGGTTCCACCTGCTCTGACATGCATTTCTTTATTTATATTTTAGTCATCACTTCATATTTTCTGTAATAGATCATTTTCTTATCTTTTATTTCTCAGTATTTTAAAATAAATAGTTGTTGCTTAGTGTACGCTGGACATGGAATCTTCTAGACCTAGAGATGGACGTCGAATGAGCTTCGATGGATGTCATGTGTTTGCTCCCATTGTATATTATAAGGTAATTTAAATCGACGTTTTAACATTTGTAACATAGTTTGTCTTGTAACGAAGAGGCTGTAACACAAAACGAAAAAAGTTACAAGTCAAGTGTTTAATGTTTCTTGTCTATAGCAGTTCATAAAGTCGAATGCCGTGAGCCTAACAAAATGTATAGCGACATATGACGAACTGTTGCTCGAGCTGTAAAATCTCCTTTTCATCTGGTAAGTTTCTTCAGCAGTTGTTTCAGTCCTAGAAATAGCGAAGGGAAATCTATTATGTGATGTTGCCTTAAAGAATACCGCTGTACGCTGAAGGTGGTGGTGGTGGTTGTTGGGATGTTTAAGGGGGACTAAACAGCGAAGGTCATCAGTCCCCCATACGCTGAAGGAAAAAGCAGTTTGTCGTTTACTCCAGTAAAGACTATTCTCCGTCAGCTAATGTTAAACACAGCGAAAGGACTTTAGCTTTTAGCTCGAAGGCTCAAGACATGTATTTGCGCAACAGTCTGGCGAGACAGCGATTAGCACTTGAGACTCGTTCCGCACGCTGAAAGTAGAATGCAGAACCGTATATGTTTGCCTCGGATGACTGCCTACGGTTCCTTGTTACACTAACTCCGACGTGTGGTGTAAGGCGACAGTAAGCTACTGCACAGTAGCAGCACAGTATCTCAATATCGACGCAACTGGCTGTTATATCGTGCTTCATATTAGATATAATCGATGCTGTCACGCTAATGAGAAACGCTAGAATATGCATTAGTAATCTTAAGTCAGCAGCGAGAATGGGACTGAAGGTTTTCTTGTTACCCTGAAACTACCTGTCCCGTTCATCCGTTGCATGAGCCAATTTTTCCGACATGGTGCTCTGCCATAGGAAATGTTTCGTCGTAGTCTCGCTACGGACCCAGGCTACGTTACATAAGACACCTTTAGGCTATAATCGCTGAGGTTTGCGAGTCATCTGATCCATATCAGAAAACAGAGGAGGTGGAACACACAATTTTACACTTTAGTGCCTATAGCAAGGAAATAGCTTGGTTCTGGACGCGATTTCCTGTGAACATTATGGCCCAAAAATCCCACTAGAAGGTCTCGAAATTTGGAACAGAAATTATTTATATCCAGTATGTATCATTTTAAATTTTGTAGAGTATCTCAAGAAATATATCCTATGACAAACACTTTAAGCTAAGATTTTTCACGATGGCCGGACAATAAGGTAACAATGTTCGTTTTATTCTAGATGATTCTGCAATCAGCAACAATGTCATTTTCAGTTTTTCAAATGGGAACCTTCTCTTTTATTGCATATTATGATATTATGCTACAGAATAATTAACACTTGACTGATGCATAATGTTCAGTACGCTCCAAGAGAGAGCTTTAATCTAAGAAGGAAAAAAGAAGCTTATGATTTAACATAACAAGATAACTAGAGTCTGAGCAGAAACTCAGACTGGAGAAAGAAATCGGACATGCACTTTCAAAGAAATCGTCCCGGAATTCACCTTAAGCGATTTAAGGAAATCAAGGGAAACATAAATTGGGATGGTGAACTAAGCCTCTACGTTCAATATATTTTTCCATCGAAAACATATACTCTGCTCTATCGTGCACAATAAGGCTATATTTCTTGTTTGTACAACTTCTACGTACACCGACAGCAAGCTGGGTTCAGTGTTTGACTCTCTTTATGTCCAGTTCTGTTTCCTGCGCATTGACAGGTCTTCACACAGCCATCAGTGAAGTGCTATTTCACAGCGACATTCTCAGTATAGGTAAGTTGACCAGGAGAGATAATCACCAGTCTAATAATTACAATAAAACACAAACTAAAGAGGACTGATTACCACTTTTATGCTAAAAAGGCGTTTTCAGAGCTAACACATGACATGCAGTATGAAAGAAGCAAAAAATGTTCAGATGTGTGTGAAATCTTATGGAACTTAACTGCTAAGGTCATCAGTCCCTAAGCTTACACACTACTTAACCTAAACTATCCTAAGGACAAACATACACACCCATGCCCGAGGGAGGACTCGAACCACCGCCGGGACCAGCCGCACAGTCCATGACTGCAGCGCCTAGGACCGCTCGGCTAATCCCGCGCGACGATGTGAGAGAAGCGCAGTTGCTATTAGAGTAGTGACAAGTAAGGTACATAAAAATGGAATAATAAAAGAAGACACTATCGGTTATGAGTTATCGTTTAAACTGAATTCGGGAGAATTAACAGAGTTTGCACCAAGACCATCCTGAGACTGTTGACCATACTGAGACTATTAGCTTCTAGTACATAAAGTTGTAAAGGCTCACAAAGATCTGTATGTCCTAGTAAGATACTTGTCTGAAATACTCCTTTTGCTCTTTCAAAGGTCAACTTGTGACGTTGCTCCAAATTGCATAATACGTATTCATCAGGCGGTCATTTAGAGGACATAAAAGTTATACGAAATTTGTCATAAAGCCTCGGTAAAATGTAGATAAACCTAAGAACTATCTTGATGCTCCTATGTGTGATGGTCATTTCAGCTTTAAAAATCTCCATCACCATCCCCCTCTTAGACTCTACTCCATCTGGTACTATCTGAAAGCTCAGAAAGCTGACGTGATATTATACCAGGTCATAGCATCATCATGGGTTTTGTGAGTACTGCCTACATTTACTCTAGGCTTTAAATGTGCTCTTCGAATCTTTTTTGGAGGCCTTAGTGATATCTTATATGCAAATCACATAAAACATGTTCAATTACAACTAGAGAATATCTTTTAGAGCCTTTAAATTTTTGTAGGCAAGGATCTTTTATCCAGAACATTACTCTGTGAAAGACGCGTTGGCTGCCTTCAGAGAGAAGAGAAATATATATATATATATATATATATATATATATATATATATATATATATATATATATATATATATATATATTTACAGGTCTTGTCTAGCTACATCCAGTTATTCCTTTGCGTGATGTACAAGGTTTAGTGCCAAACTTTAGGTAAAAATCACAGTACTACGTTTTGCGTTCGTACCGATAGCACCACACTTGCTTCAATACCTTCTTTAATTGCAACTGCATTGACACAACTGCCAGTACTCATTTGGAATCCTGCCTGAGTGGCATTTCCAGCACGAACCCACATGTCGTTTACTACATCGACCTCGAACATACCTCTCCACCTTTAGCTATTTTTGTGCAGATCTGCCCACTAGTTTCATATTGACTTTGCATTTGTTGCCCCATAGACAGCATTCACGTCTCCTTTTCTGGACTCAATGTTACCATAGCGCCTCAAGATCATGGCTGACCCTTATACTTTCCAGCTCTACTAGATCTCCTTGGTCGTTTTGCAGTCAATTTCTCCAACATACAGCCTGCGATTCGGGTAATGTCTACGAACATCCTTCATGCTCTATCGTGTTTTCTACACTTCGAACGAATGTAGAGTGACTAGTAACAGTTCCTATTCTACACTGCGAAACGCAATTAAAGGGTCATTCCTTTGAAACCCCTTAATTGTCTCCCGTTGCTACGCGGAAGCTTGAAAGTGGTCTCAGAGGTGGCTACGACCTTCCTCTGTAACGGTGCAAAATCGTGGCGCACTGCGAGGCCATCCTCGGGTTCGGCGATGCTTCAAACAGCAAGATGTCTACACTTGGAAAAAAAAAGGTCAGTGCTCAGAAGTTCGTGTAATACACTACTAGCCATTAAAATTGCTACACCAAGAAGAAATGCAGATGATAAACGGGTATTCATTGGACAAATATATTATACTAGAACTGACATTTGATTACATTTTCACGCAATTTGTGTGCATAGATCCTGAGAAATCAGTACCTAGAACAACCACCTCTGGCCGTAATAACGGCCTTGATATGCCTGGGCATTCAGTCAAACAGAGCTTGGATGGCGTGTACAGGTACAGCTGCCCATGCAGCTTCAACACGATACTACAGATCATCAAGAGTAGTGACTGGTGTATTGTGACGAGCCACTTGCTCGGCCACCATTGACCAGACGTTTCCAATTGGTGAGAGATCTGGAGAATGTGCTGGCTAGGGTAGCAGTCGAACATTTTCTGTATCCAGAAAGACCCGTACAGGACCTGGTAGATGACATCGGAAGTTCACTGAGGCTTTTTGCAGATGATGCTGTGGAGTATCGAGAGGTTATAACAATGGAAAATTGTACTGAAATGCAAGAGGATCTGCAGCGAATTGAGGCATGGTGCAGGAAATGGCAATTGAATCTCAATGTAGACAAGTGTAATGTGCTGCGAATACATGGAAAGATAGATCCCTTATCGTTTAGCTACAAAATAGCAGGTCAGCAACTGGAAGCAGTTAATTCCATAAATTATCTGGGAGTACGCATTAGGAGTGATTTAAAATGGAATGATCATATAAAGTTGATCGTCGGTAAAGCAGATGCCAGACTGAGATTCATTGGAAGAATCCTAAGGAAATGCAATCCGAAAACAAAGGAAGTAGGTTACAGTACGCTTGTTCGCCCACTGCTTGAATACCGCTCAGCGATGTGGGATCCGTACAGATAGGGTTTATAGAAGAGATAGAGAAGATCCAACGGAGAGCAGCACGCTTCGTTACAGGATCATTTAGTAATCGCGAAAGCGTTACGGAGATGATAGATAAACTCCAGTGGAAGACTTTGCAGGAGAGACGCTAAGTAGCTCGGTACGGGCTTTTGTTAAAGTTTCGAGATCATACCTTCACCGAAGAGTCCAACAGTATATTGCTCCCTCCTACGTATATCTCGCGAAGAGATAAAATCAGAGAGATTAGAGCCCACACAGAAGCATACAGACAATCCTTCTTTCCACGAACAATACGTGACTGGAATAGAAGGGAGAACCGATAGAGGTACTCAGGGTACCCTCCGCCACACACCGTCAGGTGGCTTGCGGAGTATGGATGTAGATGTAGATGTAGATGCAACATGCGGTCGTGCATTATGCTGCTGAAATGTAGGGTTTCGAAGGGATCGAATGAAGGGTAGAGTTACGGGTCGTAACACATCTGAAATGTAACGTCCACTGTTCAAAGTGCCGTCAATGCGAACAAGAGGTGACCGAGACGTGTAACCAATGGCACCCCATACCATCGCGCGGGGTGATACGCCAGTATGACTATGACGAATACACGCTTCCAATGTGCGTTACCGCGATGTCGCCGAACACGGATACGGCCATCATGATGCTGTAAACAGAACCTGGATTCATCCGAATAAATGACGTTTTGCCATTCGTGCACCCAGGTTCGTCGTTGAGTACACCATCGCAGGCGCTCCTGTCTGTGATGCACCGTCAAGGGTAACCGCAGCCATGGTCTCCGAGCGGATAGTCCATGCTGCTGCAAACGTCGTCGAACAGTTCGTGCAGATGGTTGTTGTCTTGCAAACGTCCCCATCTGTTGACTCAGGGATCGAGTCGTGGCTGCACGATCCGTTACAGCCATGCGGATAAGATGCCTGTCATCTCGACTGCTAGTGATACGAGGCCGTTGGGATCCAGCACGGCGTTCCGTATTACACTCCCGAACCCACCGAGCCCATATTCTGCTAATAGTCATTGGATCTGGACCAACGCGATACGATAAACCGCAATCGCGATAGGCTACAATCCGACCTTTATCAAAGTCGGAAACGTGATGGTACGCATTTCTCCTCCTTACACGAGGCATCACAACAACGTTTCACCAGGCAACGCCGGTCAACTGCTGTTTGTGTATGAGAAATCGGTTGGCAACTTTCCTCATGTCAGCACGTTGTAGGTGTCACCACCGGCGCCAACCATGTGGGAATGCTCTGAAAAGCTAATCATTTGCATATCACAGCATCTTCTTCCTGTCGGTTAAATTTCGCGTCTGTAGCACGTCATCTTCGTGGTATAGCAATTTTAATGGCCAGTAGTGTATGTGAGGTGGACTAATGAAATCATATTGGCACCAAATTTCAACACATCCTATCTAACGCTACCGTGGACGTGACACACGATGGGACGGTCGTGACACTCCCTCTTACCCACATATCAACACTTCTTTTGACGCGTGTGCGATGATATCAGAACTTCAGCGCCCAGAGTTGAAATCACGGGGTTTTCTTATAGGCGACCAAGGAAAACATTCTAGACACGCCGCCGCACAGGATCGACATGAAAGACCTAAGGAGGTGGCATAAAGTGCGTCAATGGAATCACTCCTGCCCTTAGGGCGTTGATTTCCATACATATCGCAACTGAATATGACAGTTCAGTCAGATAAGCAACAGGACTTTTTTATTGACAACGTTCCATATTGATGACACCCAGTTGGCGATTCAACTCTTCTCTAGCGACATCGTGGGGCATCAATCCCATTGAACGTCTCTTCACTTCTTTGGAGTGAAGTGTGACCGTAATTTTTGATATGGTATACAGGGTGGTACCATTAGGGACTGCATTCTACATCAGCTCATCCAAATAACTTGCTGGGATCGCTAAACACACTACATACGTCGTTGTAGAGGTGAATGTGTACCTAATAATTTGAACAGGAACCCATGCCTGGAAACATACCGTTTCGGTGCCACAGCCGTCTGAGAACATGTTTGATAGGTAGATAAGCAACAGGATAATCAGGGTGAGGGATCGGCTGATGTCATTTGACGTCTGTCCTATCTCTCTGTCCTGATTCGAACCTCATTCATGTGGATGTGAGCGTTAGAGAAACATAGACGAGTACGTGCTTGCAGAATATACCAACATGATCCTTCTGAATGGCGAAGCTCACGGTGATGGAATAGCTGCACGTCGGCTTTATCAAGATCGTTCTCCACAACATCGAACTTCATGGCATACCCTCTTCGCAATGGCTTCAAGGAAGGGTACCTTCACCGTTAGGAGGCGTGATTATGGTGTTCCGACGAGACGTCGCACACCCGAATTGGAAAACGTCGTACTGCAAACGTTGAAGAGAACCCGTCAACGAGTACACGAGCAATTTCTTTGGACATTAATGAGTGGAACTGTAAAACAAATAATATACTGGGTCAAGCGTAATCAATTACTTGTGAAAGTGGTCGCGCTACCAACATGTTTTCAAATGGTAGTAGCACGGAGGTGGTACGTTCCCGGAAATGGGTTCAAAAATGGTTCAAATGGCTCCGAGCACTATGGGACTTAACATCTGATGTCATCAGTCCCCTAGAACTTAGAACTACTTAAACCTAACTAACCTAAGGACATCACACACATCCATGCCCAAGGCAGGATTCGAACCTGCGACCGTAGCGGTCGCACGGTTCCAGACTGAAGCGCCTAGAACCGCTCGGCCACTCCGGCTGGCAAAATGGGTTCCTATTCAAAATATTAGCTACTCACTTCCATCTAAAAGTCTTAGAAGTTTATAACGAGAGTTTCCTAACACCCTGTGCACGTAACTAAAATACACTAAAGCACCAAAGAAACTGGTACAGGCGTGCGTACTCAAATACAGAGTAAACAGGCAGAATACGGCGCTACGGCCGGCGAGGCCTGTATAAGACAAGAGTCTGGCACAGTTGTTAGATCGGTTACTGCTGCTACAATGGCAGGTTATCAAGGTTTAAGTGAGTTTGGACGTAGTTTTATAGTTGGCGCACTGGTGATGAGACACAGCATCTCCGAGGTAGCAATGAAGAGGGGATTTTCCAGTACTACCATTTCATGAGTGTACCGTGAATATCAGGAATCCGGTAAAACATCAAATTTCCGTCATCTCTGTGGCCGGGAAAAGATCCTGCAAGAACGGGACCAACGACGACTGAAAAGAATCGTTCAGCGTGAGAGAATAGCAACCCTTCCGCAAATTGCTGCAGATTTAAATGCTGGGCCTTCAACAACTGTCAACGTGCGAACCATTAAACGAAACGTCATGGATAAGGGCTTTCGGAACAGAAGGTCCACTCGTGTACCCTTGATGACTGCACGACATGAAGCTTTACGCCTGTCCTGGGCCCGTCAACACTGACATTGGACTGTTGATGACTGGAAACATGTTGCCTGGTCGGACGAGTCTCGTTTCAAATTGTATCGAGCAGATGGACGTGTACGGGTGTGGAGACACCTTCATGAATCCATGGACCCTGCAAGTCAGCAGGGGACTTTCGAAGCTGGTGGAGGCTCTATAATGGTGTGGGGCGTCTGCACTTGGAGTGATACGCCTAGATATGACTCTGGCAGATGACACGTTCGTAAGCATGCAATATGATCACCTGCATCCATTCATGTCCGAAGTACTTGGGCAATTCCAGCAGGCCAATGCGACACCCCACAGGTCCAGAAATGCTACAGAGTGGCTCCAGGAACAATCTTCTGAGTTTAAACATTGCTGCTGGCCACCAAACCCCTAGATATGAACATTATTGAGCATATCTCGGATGCCTTGAAACATGCTGCTCAGAAGAGATCTCCACCTCCGTCGTACTCAAACAAATATATGGGCAGCCCTGCATGAATCATGGAGTCAGTTCTCTCCAGCACCACTTCAGATATTATTCTGCATGCTCGCGGGGGCCGTACACGATATTATGCGGTGTACCAGTTTCTTTGGCTCTTCAGTGTTGCTTGCGCTGTATATTACCTGCGCAGCAATGATTTGTATCTTTAATGATCTTTACCTTAAATCTGTAGTATGCGGTATCGTCCGTACTGCATATTGAGAAAACATGCCATTTAGTAGATCTGAAAGCTTTGCTTCCTTGCCGGGAGCTTTGTAGCCATACGTAACGCTCTTAACGCACAAATGATTGACTTGGTCTCACTAAGAAGCTTTTGGATTTATATTCTAGGCGTGGCTGTACCTCTGTAGCAGAATTTCTCTACAGTGTACTACCACTGAATTAAAATGTTGAGTATGCATAAAACTCATTGTTAGTGCTGTTACGTTTTGTTCATCGGCGGTAATTAGCATCGCTCCCTGGTCCTGTCTCTACCCTCTATTAGTTACTGGTCCTCTAGGTTCACATTTTCTACACGTTTGATCGCGATCTAAGATCTCTATGTGGACAGACGGTTGTTGAAAATCATAGCCATTGTTTATGTTCTTTGGTAATTTGTTCTCTGAATCTAGGCATCAAGTTCCAGCTCTAGTTTCTATTTCTTCTGTCATTTGCTTGAGACCTTTCTCTAATGTGTCACACGGTTCCTGACGGACCCGTTGTAACTATTCTGATTAATTAGCTGAAAACACGATCAGAATGTTGCCCCCTCAATGAGCATTGGCGTCTTTGAAATCCATCGATTTGAAACAACTCTCTCGTTGGCAGGTGATACTGAGTTCACAGTGCTAAATCCATTCTGATTCCTTCCTAGATACCAGCATCAAAATCATGCAACTACACGGGATATTCCAACAGATTGGATTTCTCTGCAGACACAACGTTGTGGACGGGGCGTGAGTCGTGGTTGCGTAGCTCAGCTGGTAGAGCACTTGCCCGCGAAAGGCAAAGGTCTCGAGTTCGAGTCTCAGTCCGGCACACAGTTTTAATCTGCCAAGAAGTTTCATATCAGCGCACACTCCGCTGCAGAGTGAAAATCTCATTCTGGAAACATCCGCCAGGCTCTAGCTAAGCCATGTCTCCTCCATATCCTTCCTTTCAGGAGTGCTAGTTCTGCATGGTTCGCAGGAGAGCTTCTGTAAAGTTTGTAAGGTAGGAGACGAGGTACTGGCCGAAGTAAAGCTGTGAAGACGAAGCGTGAGTCGTGCTTGGGTAGCTTAGCTGGTAGAGCACTTGCCAGCGCAAGGCAAAGGTCCCGAGTTCGAGTCTCGGTCCGGCACACAGTTTTAATCTGCCAGGAAGTTTCATATAAGAGCAGAGTGAAAATCTCATTCTAGATACCTGAACTTCTTGCGGAATACTCTGCCTTGGCTATTTGAGAATGTGCCTTTGGTAATACGACAGGTTATGTGATTTCTGCACGTCGGAGCGCCACCCCACTTTTTCAGTACAGTTCGCCAACACCTCAGCAACATCACCCCGGGACGTTGGATAGGACGCGGAGGCCCTTTAGCATGGCCTACTAGATCACCAGTCTTAAGCCCCCTGGATTTTTACCTCTGGGGGAACCTGAAAAGCGTTGTGTATGCTGAACCTGTTTCTGATGTGCAGGCCCTTCAGCAGCGTGTTCAGATGCCAGTGGCGCCATTCGGAGAGAGCCCGGAACGTGAGAAAGGGAGTGGAAATCCTTGATGCTTGCGATAGAGCTCTGTACTGCCTGCCGGTACGATTTTTTGTCGTTGCACTTTCACCATCCATTTCCGGACACATGTTCGTAGTACATTTTTTCCTCCATTTTTAGTCAGAAATCCGTCCCTGTAGTTTATCGGTTTTAGTAATGTTCACTCGTATACTCATATGCACTGCGACACGTTCGTATGTATGCTGTCTGTGTACCTACTGTCTTAGATTCTGCGTACTCAGAAATGACAAGAATATAATGGTGAATCTTGGGGAGACTTGCAACGCAGACACGAAGAAACACATTGAAAACGTATTTGCACGAAAAAAATGTAAACACTTGTTACACAAACGAGCTCTCTTCACAGGACTTGATAATTTCTACCCCAAGTTGGGATTCAAAATTAGTATAGTGACGGCAGAAAGAAACTAAATGAGATGTTAGGAAAATGGTCATTATGAAGATGTACGTCTTGATTAAATTAATTTCTGTTCACCATAAATTCCCAGTCCGTTTTCCTCATTACATTATTACTTTTGGTGTCAGAGACTTGATCTAGATCACTGATGGTCGAGTTTGCAAGTGACTGAAGGTAGTTGCACTTGTTTTTCACCCTAACAAATCTTTTTAATGTCCAAAGAAATAGTATTACCTTTTTTTCGATATTCTCAAAGTCACTTGGCATGGGTGTGGTATGTCATTGGTTTAAAACAGATTCCATGTAGGATCGCTGAAGGGAAGTCCATGTCAAGCTCTTTATAATGAACATTATAGAGCTTATGTCCGTGGTACTGGTCTTGGTGCGGACCTATTGATGTGCTGTCTGTGACAGTAAAGACAAGTCACTGATCCAATATGATGCCTATCATAAAACAGTGGAATGTAGGTCAAGATTAAAAGTCTCAGTCGTTGTCATTTGCAGTGGACTCAGGTTGTTTTATTTGGTGTATGTATATTCGTAGCATAGCAAACATGACTAGATTTTTGCCTTTAGTCTGGATAAGCAGAATGCTAATGTTTGTCTTATTTGCATGCTTTTTTGTTTCATTCAGGTAGTTTGCTGCTGATGATGTGCTTTATTTTTTGTTTCTTAGTACTGCTATGCGTTCTTTGAACCTAATGTCCAATGAACTTCCTGTTTCTCCTACGTAGAAGCAGTCAAAATTCACACATTAAATACAACATTCGTCCGTATGGTGTAGTGCGTTCCTTGTGTTGCTTCTATGAGGCAGTTTCTACCCAATTTTGTTGTTGGTGGTGAAAGATCTATTAAAGCCTTCGCATCTAAGAACAGCGGCGATTTTATATGAAACATTTTCCAGGGCCTGAATTGAGTCGAGCCTCTTATTTTCTTCGTGTTTTTTTGTGTTGTGGGTGCCTCGACCTTATTTTGTATTTCATTGTGTTTGCCATAGATCTCCTATAGCCATCTGCATTGACTGTTTGTCTTATTATTATTTCCATTTGTTGCTTACTTTTAAATTCAGAGGGTAGCCGTTGGAATGATCTGTTAACCATATATCTGGATGCTGTTATGCTGTGTGCTGTGGGTTGTAAAGTGGAGCTGTGTTAGCAAAGGTTTCCACTGCTCTAAAAATCAGTTCTAGGAAACTTGTACTTTGATCTACCTATGACGAGAAAAGGTAGCACCGGAACACAGCGCCATCGCGAACGGTTTGGAACAGCACCAGTGATATAATAGCCAGAGGTTTTTAGACATGCACGAGAATTCCAAGAAAATATCAATGGATGTTTTTCACAAAAAGCACGTAACAAATTAGGCATTATCTCTTGAAGACTGATATTGACATGAGTTAGAGAATAAGACGTAAAATATCTGATGCTATTAAACCGAGGCCTATTATTGTGTTGCTAGTTCACAACAAGAAGGCAGGTCTCACTTTCAACACAAAGGATACCATAACTGTGATGGACGATCTCATTTTGCACAAAATCAATATTCTAAATACGAATAAATCAAATTTTTCATTAGCGAATATTAGAGCACAAAACTGAAATAGAACTGTCTAATTCTTGGATGGCAGGTGAAGTTTTGCAGAATAGCTTATTCACTTTAAATGTAAAATAAAGTGTATGTGTGTGCCAAAATACGTCTTTAACTATTACGACATTGGAAAACCCAAGGAATTTTAAGTAGGAAGTGTTGCAACTGTTTTCCAGGTATTTCGACGCCAACAGCACTTCGTGAAGGGAAAACATCTTGTGGCTTGATTAAGTTTATGGAAGTTGTAGAGGCGAATTTACTGATCTTCCAGAATCGCACTTCAGGGTTAAAATCTACACAATGGGAAAACTTTAGACAATGAATTGACATAAAAGGGGAATGCGTCAAAGGAAGAGCACTTTGAAGCCACGGAAGAACCTGTCTTTAACTACCAGGCCGCGAAATTTTCCCTTTTCACACTCAGTAGATATTGTAGCGCAGCATAATCTCTTTAATGCAATGCGTATAAACGATCGCAGCATATGTGCTAAACTGAAATGCACATTTCAACATGCTTTCACTAGTCTGAGCTAAGACTCTAGAACTCTATTGAGATTTACATGGGAGAGTACTGTATTTACTGACATTATGTGTCACAGTTACATATTTCTTCACTGTCAGAATACTATCTATATTCCAACAGAGATCACAGCTTGTATAGCCAACCTCTAGTAGCAAGGAGGCTGCTATCACAGCACCCTCCCTCCCCCCCCCCCTTCCCTCGCTCCCTGACCGCCACCCACCTGGAGATGAGTGGAGTGACCAAGCGGTCTGGGACGCCATGTCACGGATTACGCGGCCCCTCCCACCGGAGGTTCAAGTCTTCCCCTCGGGCATGGGTGTGTGTGTTGGTCTTAGCATAAGTTAGTTTAAGTAGTGTGTAAGTCTAGGGACCGATGATCTAAGCAAGAAAAAAAAAAAAAAAAAAAAAAAAGGCTCTGAGCACTATGGGACTTAACTTCTGAGGTCATCAGTCCCCTATAACTTAGAACTACTTGAACCTAAGTAACCTAAGGACATCACATACACCCATGCCCGAGGCAGGGTTCGAACCTGCGACCGTAGCGGTCGCGCGGTTCCAGACTGTAGCGCCTAGAACCGCTCGGCTGATCTCAGCAGTTTGGTCCCTTAGGGATTCACACACACCTTTGAACATCCACCTGGGTTGATCTCTCAGCGTTGTGGAGACAACTAAAGAGCTCTTGATGTATATTAGTGGTATCGGTTTCTAAATCTATAAATGAAAAATGTAGCTATGAAGCTGCTCGTTAGGCCTATTTTTGTCTTTTGATTATTGTTGTCACAGATCTGTTAAACCACACAACTTGCAGAACAAAGTAAGTGATTGCTTACTAACTCATTATTAAATAATGATAACACATTGTACAAATTTACAAGTATCTGAAATCTGGATATGAGTATGCTACCTAAGGCGAGGCTTCAATTAGTACAAAAAGAGGTTTCAGTTTCGATAGCCATTGCCGTTATGTGTCTAGGAGACTGAAACAGCTGGTAGGTATCATATGGGTATTCAGACGTTGTACCTACTCAGTGTGATAAGAATGAAACATACCTCGGCTCTCTAAATATTCATGGCTGCAGAATAGTTGGTGTGTTCGTTTCTGCAGATGGCTGAACATAACTGTTAGCGATTTGTCATGTACTATAAGCTAGAGTTTATAGACTAATGAGTGAATAAAGGGTAAGACTTGTACGTAGCACAGGTCTACAAATCTGTGGCGCGCAATTTTTTTCTTTACCATATTAGGTGATTCTAATGTTTTACGATATGCTAATTTCAGAAATCCTGAAGGTTTCCTTGTATCACAGAAGGTCTTTTCACAAACTAATAATGAATGTCCAGAAAATTTATTCAAAACACGTACTTTCAAAACAGTTTTATAATCAAAAAACACTCCTGAAATTAAAATGAAATATTGTGTCCTTCAGGCCTAAGACAAAGGCATAAATCTTAACGTCTCTTCTTTTCCCCGCAAATTTCCGTTAAGTTTTCTTCTGTACGCTGGCTGAGGACACTCCCTGCGCGGCATCCAGCAAGAAAATATTTGGCAATTTGTGGTAAGGTCTTATGAGACCAAACTGCTGGGGTCGTCGGTCCCTAAGCTTACACACTTTTCAACCTAACTTAAAATAACTTACGCTAAGGACTACACACACACCCATGCCCGAGGGAGGACTCGAACCTCCGACGGCATCCAAATAGAGTTAGCCAGCATGCTGACATACCTAGTACATCCGTTCCTTATGTTTAATGATTTGTTGGAACCTTTCTCCCTGTTACTCACTCAAAGCGCCTAGAGTTTCTAGAAAATAGCTGACACGAGAGTCCAGAAAGTGCAGCTTCAGGCTCATTGAGGCATCCAGTATTTTGAAGTTATCCACCATGTTTCTTAGTAATTTTCGTAATCAAGGCATTACAGTTTCCAGGAAACTTGTTGTCATTTTGCTTAAAAGATATCCAAGATGATGTTTGAATTTCATCCATTTTTGCAAACGTCTCGTCTTTCACTAGTTTTCTAACCTCAGGGCTGATGAAAACTCCCTTCTTTCATCTTAGCTTCTGATAACCACGGTAACTCACTTGACACATACCTAAAAGTATCATCATCTTTTGGTAGGGATTTAATAAATTGTTTCATAGTGCCAAGTTTTACGTGACGTGGAGGCAGAAGTTTTCTTTGAGTTCGCCGGCCGAAGTGGCCGTGCGGTTAAAGGCGCTGCAGTCTGGAACCGCAAGACCGCTACGGTCGCAGGTTCGAATCCTGCCTCGGGCATGGATGTTTGTGATGTCCTTAGGTTAGTTAGGTTTAACTAGTTCTAAGTTCTAGGGGACTAATGACCTCAGCAGTTGAGTCCCATAGTGCTCAGAGCCATTTTTCTTTGAGTTCACCTTTGAAGCGAATAGTACTGTGAACATTCGTGCTGCCCTTCTTTGTAAAGGTTCAACATCCGCAGTTACTCCTGTTTGGTATGGGTCCCTCACACTTATTCAGTGTTCTAGAATAGGTACCATGACTGTTTTGTACGCAATCTCCTTTGCAGACTGATTACATTTTCGTAGTTAACTACCAATGATCCGAAGTCTGCCACCTGTCTTTGGGTGCTCACTCACTCCTGGGATGAAGCGGCTGTGACCAATTAAGTGATTAATCACCTGAAATTATCTGGAAAAAACAGAAAACCTGAATGATAACGTGTGCACAAGGATTTGGATTCTCGAGTATTAGGCCAGGGTCTTGACCACGGTGCTGTCTTGCTCAGTAATGCTATTTTGGGAACTACGGAGATTCTATGAAACATCAATGAACTTGCTCAGTTTTACATTCGTTTACAGTGTTCACTACGGTTGAAAGTGATATAACGTCTCGGATTTGCATAGGCCACTGCGTGATTAGGAAACCTGAGAAGGCGATAGTTACAAGCGTCAGAACGTTCTGTTGTGTCAGCAGCTTCCAGTCCGCATTCTAAACGAAAAGTTAGCCTCTCTAGCGACAATAAATGAAGAAAAAGAGTGTTCTTACAGATATAAATACTGGTGTTACTACGGGGCCTTGCACTCCGCTAACTGGATTGTACAATGCCGAAGCCAGAAGATAAGGATGAAGTGAAAACTAGTGCTACATGGAGGCCTTTTCTCCTCTACAAACCATGGAATTCTAGAGCTGTTGTGAGAAATCATGAAACATTGCGCAATAAAGTGCCACCACACAGCAACACGCCTTATCGATCCGAAGCATCCCTTCGGAGGCCACACCCTGAAACCGGAAAGGGCCGAGGAGAAACGCTCTGGGAAGCGAAAGGCGTCAAGATCATGACTTGAAAGATCGCCTGTTTCTGAGACACTAGTGTAAAGTAGCACCCTCATCGCTGTAACTACAAAAAAAAAAAAAGGTTTGGAATGAGACAATCGCTTTCAAACCTAAGTGCTTTCATAACAATAGACACTGTTAATACAAATTTTGCATCCATAATGAAGGATCTAATATCATATTTTGTTTTCCTAGTAGACATCGCATTCTTTAAACCATCTGTACCAGATCAATATTATGTCTTTAGACAACAAAATAAGCTGCACATCAATTATTATATCAAACTGTCAAGCGAGTTCACCTCATTTTCTCGGGAAAGAAGCGCCGTTAGATGGGATACATGAAAGAGGCTTTTAAGACTCAAGTCAACCGTAACTCCCAATGTGAAAAATGAATTGTACCATTCGCCCCCCTTCCTCCTTGAAAACGTAAAACACCGCACAATGCAAAGATATCCAGCATAGAGTAAAAAAAAAATACATGGTACTGAAAGAAAAGAAACACTGACATAAGTGCTCAAACCATGAAGGTGGCGGTTTTCTCCATCATTCTTCTCATTATCTAGTCTAATGGATAACCGGATATTACGTAACCAACTTTCTTCTTCGATAAGCGACAGTGTTTGATTGTACCAAAAGCGTTCCGAAACCGAACAAATATCACACAATTGATTGTCTTTGTCACTAGAGTTCTGGATCTAACGCACGAAACAAGGAATAGGGTTTCGCAAGACTATCACATTCAAACTCATGCTGTATTCGGTAGGAACACTGATTTCCCTCTAGGCACCTGGAAATGCGCGGACCACGGATGCTTTACTCTTATGTAATGGTTTAGAATTTTTCTTCCTTTGTGGACAGTTGTTTATTCGCTTTCATTTTCACATTCACGTGAAGCTATTGCTGAAAAGCTGTGATATACTCTTCTTCGGTAAGAAAATACCATTCAAGACGTCTTATTTCGATTTCTCTACAGTACACGAGGCTGCTGCCGATATGGTTCGTTGACCAGCGTCACTGTCTATTTGCTCAGGTAGCCTTGCCGAAATGAGTTAATGCTCTGTTTCTGGCGACCTCAAAATCGAAGGGAAGTTTCTCTCTCTTCCTCCTTCTTCGCAAAAAATATCGAAAAAGGAAATTCAGGGTCTCTTCTTTTGTTTTCCTATCCATCGAATTGTGTGCTGGGCACGCTCACCGTCCAAGTTACGTGCCATTTCGTCGTACATCGTCAAAACCTGCACACGTATCTGTCTCTACAGGCTGATTCCCTTTTCTTTTTGTTTGTCGCAAAATCTGTTGTCTTTTACCTATGACACAGATTCTTCTCTAATGTAGAGTCAACGCGACATATTTGTTCACTTGAAACTAGGTCAAATGGTTCAAATGGCTCTGAGCACTATGGGACTTAACTTCTGAGGTCATTAGTCCCCTAGAACTTAGAACTAGTTAAACCTAACTAACCTAAGGACATCACACACATCCATGCCCGAGGCAGGATTCGAACCTGCGACCGTAGCGGTCTCGCGGTTCCAGACTGCAGCGCCTAGCACCGCGCGGCCACTTCGGCCGGCGAAACTAGGTCAAGATTTTTATAATACCGACGCTTAGTATTACCTTTAACACCGACCTTACTGACTGATTTCCTATTCAAAAAACGGATAAATCATGTGTGCTTCGGAATATACGAAAAGGCATCCGTTTGGTCGCAGATATTCCTTCAATATGTATCTGTGATATTTCGAAATAGGCACAGCTATAAATTTCTATCCATAGATTTTAGTTATTAATAAATCCTTACGCATACATCTACGATTTTCACACTATATTCATCAAATTTTTTATTTGTTTTTTCAGACAGTAAAAGAATGGAAAATTGTAAGCCATTGATTTCGGCAAAACTGATGAAAAACTCTTCTGCCTTCGCACACATTTGTATCTTTCCATAACAGAGTGTTGTTTATAACGGTTTGTGTAGGTGATAGATGTATATAGTGTTAGTGATTTTGTTGATGGTGGTAAAGGGAAAGGAGAGACGAAACTACGCGCCATCACATAGCCTGCTCTTCTAGAATAACAATGAAGGGGTGCGCAACGCTTAATGTCCTTACTCAACCTACAGATGTCAAACACCAGTGTCACATCCTTTCACTCTCCTTGAGGGGCTGCAGACAGATTTAGAATTTGCCTAAAAAAACGGAGTAAGATGGGGGCATCAGAAACATTACATCCACACCTCCCTCATCTGTTGGTGATGAAAATTTCTTCTACCACCAGTTTTCAAACCAGGAACCATAGATTCGAACGTCTCAGTGGTAGTGAGCTTAACTGGCCAAGTGGATACGGGGGATAATTTTAGTATGACAGTGCCTGTTCTCTTGAGACTAAAATCAACTATCTTAATCACCAAAACACTAACTGTTCTTTCCTGTAGTGCTTGCTGCTTATCTGTCGTTTTTAACTTGCTATTCCTCATCTTGTCCTTCCTTACTAGAGTGAAAACAACTGCAGAGGACACATGGAAGTAACGATGTGACACGAAAAGTGAAATGTCATACTTAACGCACTTATGAATCAAAATCAAAACATAACAATATTAAAAACTTAACCTTGCTGAAATTGTGCAAATTCCTCGCGTGTGACAGTGTATCACTCAATACATTCACTATGCAGTAGATTTATTATACTTGATGCAGTAAACGTGAAAGTGAAAACTACATTAAAAATTAGTTTACCTGTAAGAGCCTACAGTCTGAAGCGGAGGTATTACGTATGTTTCTTAGTGATGTTGGGAACAGTGAGTGGCAGCAGTCTAGTATCGGCCTACCAGACCCTAGAAATTCGCTGCCTCCAGAGACCAGAGATGTGCTCCACAAATTTCATTGGTTTCTTCAATTCATATAATTAGACCAATATTTGCACTCTGAAGTTACCTGTGTGCACATATTTCACTGAACCAGGCACACAAGCGAAGTTTAGTTTACGTACAATATTAAAAACCCTACCATATCAGAAGGTAAATTCACGCAGAGTGCTATAAAAAGACCTGAAGCCAATGAGAGGTTCAAATGGCTCTGAGCACTATGGGACTCAACATCTGTGGTCATAAGTCCCCTAGAACTTAGAACTACTTAAACCTATCTAACCTAAGGACATCACACACATCCATGCCCGAGGCAGGATTCGAACCTGCGACCTTAGCAGTCGCGCGGTTCCTGACTGAGCGCCTAGAACCGCTAGACCACCGCGGCCGGCGCCAATGAGAGGTTGACTCTCAGGACATCAGGGTTTGCAGTCTGCCACTTACGTGCAAAGCTACCAACCACCATGAATAATACCTAATTATCAAGTTAAAAGTAGCCCCATACTCAGGGATTGAGTGTAGGGGAGCATATGCTTGAATCCTACATCGCGTTTCGTGGTTGCTTACTACAAGACCTGAAGCGGATATCGGTTATTTTCATGTGGGATTTTCTGACTGACGTCTTTCGGGAAAATTCAGCCACTAATATTTAGAGGGCCCCATGATGACGAAGTGTATTGTCTAAATCGGTTGCCAACAAATTGGTAATGAAATTACAGGTGACGGTAGCGTCGAAAATTATAATATCTTTATCGGCTGTGGACCTCCCCTCCTATTTAATAAGGATGGAAACGCCGATATTGCTTATATTTTGACATTTCCAATCACGACGTTCTTTGTTTTGCCATATTTTATTGGGTGATAAATTTTAAGCAGCGAAATGTAGGTTATTTAACTCATGAGTAGGATTGTATATCAGACAAGATAACACTTTCAAGATGTAGGTTCTGTTTCCGGCACACACAAAGTACCTGTCACTATAGCTTCCAACCAAAGACGGTAAAATTAATACAGCGAAACCAGTAGTCTGCATAACGAAGCTTAACATGTTGAGGTAACTATTTTTGGATACTAAAGTTACTAATAATGGTTAGTAAATAATCATGAAAGACGATAATGGTCAAACAGACGACGTAAAGGAAAATACTCGTGAAATTGACTATGATCTGATGAGTCTGATATAAAGAAAAGTGGTTGGATTAATAAATAAATCAGCTAGTGATATCCGAAAACACTTGAGAGCTACAAAATGTATATGAGAGCGCCTCACATAATTTAACTTCGCTACATCTAAATCAATTAGCGCAATGGTACGGTGTGGTCCTCATAATCCTGCTGGTGTGGAGGTAGTACTTGTATTACTGTTCAGTTTTCAGTGTATGAGTGTGTACTGCAATCACCAGCATCGTGGAATGCGTGCAAGTGGTAGTGCCTTGTATGACTGATGTGCAAGACCCGATGAGGTCGAATAAATAAAAAAAAAATGGTATCTCGAGTTTATTAATGAAATAAACTTCATTATTTATATTTATGTGGGAGCCACCCAGCCAGATAACAATATAGCAATTATCCTCTACAGAGTCTAGCAATAATGAATGTAGCTATAGTAGTCGTTTTCAGTATCTGCCTAGTGTCTCCACGCAAGGGCTCTAAATGTGCTTTCCGTGCCCCTGTACCTATAAATCAAGTCCGTTAGAACAGAGGATGTCTATAAATTAGTTGTACAAAAGTAACATTTAATTGTGAAAACGGTAAATAACTTACAGATGTGTTTAGTACAGCAGTGAACGCAGTATATATTCAAGTTTTATTCCCGCCTAACACTGTCAGTTCCCGACGTTCCCGCTATGTGGCATGCGGGAATGAGTTTTCCTAAAACTGGTACGTATCATTGAGTTACCCGCACTACGATTGTAATGTTGCTGAACTTGTTGAACCGCTGCGTCAGAGACTGCTAGCCGATCCTCACTTGGTGTCCTATGTGATACACAGCCACTTTCGGCTGATACATGTATCACCAGTGGCGCAGGGGGATCGAAATGGCGGCCATTGGTAAGTTGGTCGTACTTTCCCTATACGGAGCTTTAAGTTATTCCAACAGTCATCATGAAGTTTTGTAACGGTTCAGAGTGTGTACAGTGTTATTTGTGAATCCAATTCTGCTGCTACAGTTCAGAGGCAATTCAGGACTAAATATCGCAACCCACCACCTCAAAGACAAACTGTTATTAATTGATACAATCGTTTCACCGAAAGTGGCTGTGTATCATATAGAACACCAGATCAGGATCGGCTAGCAGTCTCTAACACAGCAATTCAACAAGTTCAGCAGTCTTACGTTCGTAGTGCCTGTAACTCAGTGATACGTACAAGCTTAGAATTGATATGCCTTGTGTTATAGTGCGTGAAGGTATCACGGAAACGCCGGTCAGTCAGACCCTACAAATTGGAACTGTTGCAAGCTTTAAGAGAAACTGACAAAGAGAACCGAATTGACTTTTGTGCAGAAATGTTTAACAAAATGCAGACTGAAGATAAAATTGTTATCAGTGTCAAAGCCACCTTCCGCACGTGGGGCAGAGTGAATCGGTATAATGTTTGGATATGGAGTGAGAAGAAACCACGTCATATAATCCAACATGTACGAGACTAGCCCAAGGCAAATGTTTTTTGCGCTGTAAGTAACAAGATTTACGATCCTTTCTATTTTGCCGAGTCATCTGTAACTGGTATATCGTACCCGAACATGCTTCAACATTATCTAATGCATCAGTTACAACAGGGTATATAGTCTCAGAATTTATTTTCCAGCAATATGGTGCGTTACCGCATTATCATCGTGTTGTCGGGTATCTCCGTAGGAATGTATTGACTCGGATTGGACGTAGTGGAAGAATATCCTGGCCACCACGGTCACCTGATTTAACCCCACTGGACTTCTGTGTATGAGATTACATTAAAGTCAGGGTGTTTGTCCCCCTGATTCTGGCAAACGTTGACGAGCTGCGACAACTGACAACACAAGCAGTTGCCACCATACTTCAAGACTTGCTTCATAGGATTTGGCAGGAACATGATTACAGATGGGACATTTGTGGTGTTTCAAAATGTGACCACATTGAACTTTGTAAATAAAACTTGAAGAAACACTACATTCAGTGCTGTATTAAACGTTTCTGTAAGTTATTTACCTTTTTCAAAATTAAAAGTTACTTTTGTGCAACTAATATATAAATACCCTGTACAATACCGACGGAGTGAATATAGTTTACGCATAAGTAGGGATAATTTCCCATTACGGTATATTGCAACGTTTGTACGGAGATGTTGCTGAATTTGGTAATGACTTCGCCAATAAAGAGGAAATCTATGGTATTCAAGGGGAACTACGTTAGTATCAATCAGAGATATAATTATAACTTAAGAGTTCGTTGACGCAAACATCATTATACTTCGACTACTGTCATTCAAAGCAGATTTTCCAAGATGATTTCGGCCATGCTTTTCGCCAGAGTATTGTCGTGAAAATCATCTGGATCCACACAAGAAAGCTTTAGTTTCATACTTAAGTGTAGTACTGCAACATGAAATTTTCGTCAGTTGATGGGAGGAGTAGGTTTAGCAAAGACAGTGATTGTAGGGATAACGTAATAAGTTTATTAACATGGAGAACAGTGAATGAGAAACATATTTTCTCAGGTGAATATTATTCTTTTACTATATCGAAGTTTATCTTATTTTTCTCAATACTAGTAAACTACACATTGATAATAGTATTTAAAAATTTAGCAAGCCGTGAAGATCCATTAGCGCGAAGAGATTAGGCTTGTGTGTCGTTAAGCTGTATGAACTCCGTCTGGTAGCTGCAGAGAGGAGCTCTTAGCAAAAGGCCATTAGCACATGTAAACATTCACCGAGAAAGCCGGACAGTTGACGTAATTGTTTACGGAGCTGAAAAACCCGTTTATCCTCAAAAACGCTTGATTTTAGAAGCAAGTTAGCAATCTAAGAAATTTTATTCATGAGAAATCAACGCGACATACAGTAAATAACTAACATAGTTACAACTTACAAGAACTAACTGAACACTGATAGCCCTTAGAAAGATGCTTTTAAAAGTTATGTAATAACACTAATAATAATAATAATACGCAATGATTCAATGTCTTGATTTTAAGAGTATTAAATAATCCGGATATCAGACTTATATTGTATGGGACGAATGTGAAAAAAAGGGTTAAAAGTCTCAGCAAACATCATTTATCTTTACACAGTCTTGCGTTTACACAGTCCTGTATAAAGTTCACAGTTGTATCCATGTCAGCAAAGAAACTCAACTGCGATTATTTAAATGTACAGTACAGGTTTGATAGTGCACCACCATGGCCGGCTAAAGTAAAGTATGTAAAGTCATTTTTTTCGCCAACCTCATATTATTTTTATGGTTCTACGGCAGCTGAGAGAACAAATGTTAGGCGGAAGTTGACCGCGGTTTACCTAACGGATGCCAGAAGGGGAGATTCCTAGCAGTAGGAGGGGTTCACCGGCCAAAAGTCAACGCCTACAGCCAAGCGCTGCATCAGGTGGTGGCGGGCTGAAGCTGTCGGCAGGTATCCCCCTTGTACAAGCGAATACTGCCTGTGGATGTGGGGTTCTATCAAGAAACGTGGATGTGGACAATGCTCTCGTTTCAGCCAGGCCATATTGAAAGATATCTACTACGATGGTTGGGTTGGGTTACTTGGGGGTAGGGTGATCTCTCATTAGTCTCTGCTACGCTTACATACTTTTCATAGCGCGTCACGTGCGAGCAACGTCACCAGACGGCATCATACCTCGCGGTGGAGAGTAGTCAACATTTTTTGGCTTATAATTGTATCTATACAGTATGTTAAAACCCATATATCACTTATTTTAGTCAGGAGGCACAAGAAAAATTAGCACAAATCAGCCACTCAATTTCCATCCGTAACTCATATGTCCAGCAATTGTACTTCAAAAATGGTTCAAATGGCTCTGAGCACTATGGGACTTAACATCTTAGGTCATCAGTCCCCTAGAACTTAGAACTACTTAAACCTAACTAACCTAAGGACATCACACACATCCATGCCGGAGGCAGGATTCGAACCTGCGACCGTAGCAGTCCCGCGGTTCCGGACTGCAGCGCCTAGAACCGCACGGCCACCGCGGCCGGCTTAACTGTACTTCCATAAGTCGTCTATACACTACAACATGCATAGAGTGTCATCTCATTTCCCCAGATTCATGCCAAAAGATGCAGTCATATGCCATTAATTACCTTGGAGCACGCCCAACACTACTTTTATTTACTTGGAACCCTCCTATGGGAAAATAGAAATATCCATATCTCTATGCATGAACTCCTCTGTGCACAAACAGAACATCGAACAAGAAAATATCTTCATAATAAAAGTAAATCAAACTATAAACAAACGGTCCTTTGCCACAGATAATTTACTCTCCCCTCATCCATTTACTCCCTTCACTTAATATCCTTCCTTCGTTTTGTTCTTCGAGGATGTGTGTCCGTGTACCTCACCCCTCATGCACATGTGCGTCAGTGAAAAAGACCAATAAAAAGGTGTTAGCATGTGGACGCAATGTGCTGTTCCAGTCTCTTCTGTACCTAAGGTCCATCACCGTTCCCTTTGGATCCCTACGTAATCTGACATAATTAATTTATTTTCGTTCTCCCATTACTATCCCTTCTGTTTCCTGTGAATTAGACCTCGTGTTCGCACATACACCTAATCTATATATACAGGGTGAGTCACCTAACGTTACCGCTGGATATATTTCGTAAACCACATCAAATACTGACGAACCGATTCCACAGACCGAACGTGAGGAGAGGGGCTAGTGTAATTGTTTAATACAAACCATACAAAAATGCAAGGAAGTATGTTTTTTAACACAAACCTACGTTTTTTTTTAAATGGAACCCCGTTAGTTTTGTTAGCACATCTGAACATATAAACAAATACGTAATCAGTGCCGTTTGTTGCATTGTATAATGTTAATTACATCCGGAGATATTGTAACCTAAAGTTGACGCTTGAGTACCACTCCTCCGCTGTTCGATCGTGTGTATCGGAGAGCACTGCAACATACATCGCGTTTCTACAGAATGATCTGCCAACGTTGCTCGAAAATGTCCCACTGGAAACGCGTCGACGTATGTGGTATCAGCATGATGGTGCACCTGCACATTCCGCAATTAACACTAGGCTGACCCTTGACAGGATGTTCGACGGGCGTTTCATAGAACGTGGAGGACGCATAAATTGGCCAGCCCGTTCTCCTGATCTTACACCCCTGGACTTCTTTCTGTGGAGAATGTGTACCGTGATGTGCCTACAACCCAAGAGGATATGATGTGGTTTACGAAATATATCCAGCGGTAACGTTAGGTGACTCACCCTGTATATATATTAACATTTCACACATAAGAAAAGAATATACATCATACTTGACTAACTAATCTTATATTTACTTACTCTTTACTTACTTATTTACATCAAACGGCCAACACCTATCCTGCCTCTGGCTCACCCTTTCTTTAGAACTTCACTTCACCCATCGAAGCTAACTGCTTAGTACAGCAACTCTACTCACACACATACATGCACAAACGGTCTGACTTACTGGATACCAGCATTTCTATTTTGAGTTTTCGTTTCGCCTCTTTAGTCCATTAATCTGTCATATTTACATCTCCATCAGGGTCTACATACTTAGTTGGTGGTGGTAATCTTCATATTTTATTTCACTTCCTTCAGTAAACAAATTATAAGGAGGCCTCCATCTGACAGTCAGATCTCATTAATATCTCTTCCTTTACAAGTGCATGAAAATGAACATCTCATGAATGTCTTCGCGAAATACTGGCCATTTTCTTCTGTTGGGGCCATGATTTCCTTTATCATTCCCTCGAATAGCTTTAGTTCTTCTGTACTAGCGTCTAATCTATGAAATCGTCTATAACGGCCACATTCCGCTTATTTCACGAGGGCGAAACTACTCATTCATCATAAACTTTGCCAACATAAGCACAGTCCTCTCATTTCAAGGACTGAAAATCCTTATCCCTAACTCAGAATAAAATCCTCGGTAACAGCCACGATCCTCTTATTTCAAGCTGGAAAATCATTCATACTTTATCACGTCCAATAGCACCCAGAACAAGTATAGGTTCTGTGTATCCCTTCTGGATTACTGCCCAATTATATCGCTAACCAATGATTTGAGTGATCATCTCATGACAACCTCAGCGTGAAAAAATCAACGAAATCAAATAACTCAATTACTAGAACATCAACATAGCCTTCAGGATCACAATGCCACCCTCATTAAGAGGGAATCAGTCAGACCTCAAAATCACAGTTTCATCCTCACTACAAGGGATCAACAAACAACGAACTCACACCTAATAACCACCTCGTAGACTAATTAATTAGTACCCCTACAGCCACACAGAAATACTCATAACAATACAAAAGATCTCAGTGAAACATACTATCCCATCAGATCTTACAAACCGAGATTTTCCCGAATTATCAGCTTAGAAATCCACAACATGAATCTTGAAACTAATTTATCCCTGAAAATTTTCTATCACATATTGCATTCTTCCGAAAACCAAGACTTTTTAAACATTGTAATCTCATCCATGGACAGGACCACTAACGTCACACTACTTTCACAACAAGCATGCAGACAGTTTTTCACTCACGCGTAAGAATAGGAAAGAGTACAGAAAGTAGAATACGAGATATACACTGTTTTAACTAGGTTACCTCGTGTTACCTAAGCACGTGACGTACAGAGACATATGCCCCTGAGTGTTTACATGTGGATGATTAATCTCGCCACACTTTCACGTCCAGCATACGAATAGTTAAAGAGCCCACACAGATCTAAACATAGTGCAGACTGAGAGCAAGGAACAGCACAATATGTGCAGTTTCAGGTTGGGCGCTATTCTTCCCATACCCGTTGTGTAAATCACATATATCCCCCTGAGAGTTTTATTTCCATCACAAAATATTCGAAAACAAAATCAGACTTTCTCAGTATTGGAGCAATTAAGAATAAAATCGTCTCACATACTTGGGTCACTCTGACCAAAACAAAATAAGCGACTCAGATGATGGTTGAAGTGATCGCTATAGCGAAAATCTACTAATACCTGTATTTTCTGCCCCTGTTTTGATCAGAACCGAAATATAATCTTCCTACACGTCGATCAGGGGCCTGAAGATGGCGAAGTAAAACGCTGGAACAAGTAGCCAAATAAAACATGTTTGGAAACTAGACAGCTGAAAGACGTTTAATTTGACATCCTACATCGAACAGCCGAGTCTCGCAACCATCTTTAAAAAGATGGACACACAGAGGCTCCTCTATATTGTCACGGCTCTCCACAATTTTATTTGTAAATTTTTCCCCTTCTCGCGCCATTTCTTGGCGCATGTTTCTTGTAGTTTACTAAGCTCACTCAGCTTTTCTTCCTGATATTTGCTTTGATCGTCCATGTATTTGCTTAAATCTTTCTTTATTTCCCTGCTTTATTCATCCAATTTTCCACTTATATCTTTATTGTTCACATAATTTGTTAAAGCGGAACCCATTCTGGACTCACAATTACCGACTGTTCTCTTTAATTTTCATGCGTTTGTGTATGAGTTGGGTCACAATTTTGTGGAACCTCTTGTGCGCCATTCCGGTCGTTCTGCAGTCGCTAACTGATTTTACTTCTCCAATAACAGTCGCATTATCGCGACCGCAGGACAAGGAAGCGGTTTCCTGTGTGCTGATGATGTTGATGATGATGTTTGGTTTTGATGGGCGCTCAACTGCGCGGTCAATTTTCCACACAATCCAATTTTCTTACGCAGTCCAATATAGCCACTGTCACGAATGATGATGATGATGATGATGATGATGATGACGCCGGCCGGAGTGGCCGTGCGGTTCTAGGCGCTACAGTCTGGAACCGCGTGACCGCTACGGTCGCAGTTTCGAATCTTGCCTCGGGCATGGATGTGTGTGATGTCCTTAGGTTAGTTAGGTTTAAGTAGTTCTAAGTTCTAGGGGACTGATGCCTCAGTAGTTAAGTCCCATAGTGCTCAGAGCCATTTGAACCATTTAATGATGATGATGAAATGATGAGGACAACACAAACGCCGGCCGAGGTCGCCGAGCTGTTCTAGGCGCTACAGTCTGGAACCCCGCGACCGCTACGGTCGCAGGTTCGAATCCTGCCTCGGGCATGGATGTGTGTGATGTCCTTAGGTTTAAGTAGTTCTAAGTTCTAGGGGACTGATGACATTAGAAGTTAAGTCCCATAGTGCTCAGAGCCATTTGAACCATTTGAACAACACAAACGCCCAGTCAACGGGCAGAGAATCCTGTTTGCTGTTTACATCCTCTAACCTGAGTTGTAGTTTTTCTAATGCATGTGTTTCATGTTCATATGCGTTTCATGCTTCTGATTCTGCCGATCCTTCCTCCAGATCACCCTTCGCTCGCCTCGGATTACTCTTAGACCTGATGCGTTGCGCGATTTCAGATGAACTACCCATATGCACCCATGATAAAAATTTAGAGACCCACGCCCCCAAATCACAGTACACATGAAATTTCACGAAAATCCCCCAAAATCACAACACATTCAAAAATTATTATCAAAAGAACACCTCAAATCATCAAAAAATACAGAATTTCAAACTAATCTGAGAGACCATGAAAGCCATTTGTAGTTAAGAAAAAATATAAATCATTAGACAACTTATTGTAAATAACGTCCTTTTGCTCTTGGTGCAATCTGACTACTTCTCAAAGGATTCGTGTCGGTACACAAATCCCGATACAGGGTTCGCCAAATAAAAGATACCTACTACTATCCTGGGGGAACTACTTGGAGGGAGTTAGTTATGTGGACATCCTGGCAGGTTGAGATAAATGAAATATACGTACTATGTAAGGAGACTACGTGACGGGGAACCATGGGAGCTGTTGCTGTTCGCTTTTTTAAGTATTCAATTCAAGGATCGCCAGATGCATGAGCATCAGTGATAAAAACACAAAGTAACCGGTCCTATGACCTGTAGGCAGATCAAAGGCGACCTGTAATTTCAGAAAAAGAACTGCATGACTTATTCGTCATAATGAAACAATATCCTCTACGTACACTGACGCGAAGAGGCCGCAACACTAAAAAGTAATTAAAAAGAAATTTTGAAATATATTTGCTTAGGTAATGTGTTTAAGTGATTAACGCTGCACGCTCATAGGTTAATGCAAGCTCGAGATAAATCATTGCAAATGTGAAATTCTGGTGCATTAATAACGGGTGTAACCATCAGGACGTTGAATGCAAGCATGCAAACGTGCTTGCACTGTGTTATACAGGTGCCGTATATCAGTTTGTGGGATGGAGTTCCATGCCTGTTGCTCTTGATCGCTCAGTACAGGTCGGTTAATGCTGGCTGTGAATGACGCTCGATTGAAGACAGATCTGGTGATTGAGCAGGCCAAGCCAACATGTCGACACTCTGCAGAGAATGCTGGGCTACAACAGAGGTATGTGGGCGAGCGTTGTCCTGCTGGAGAAAAACCCCTGGAATGCTGTTCATAATGACTGCACAACAGGTCAAATCACCAGATTGACGTACAAATTTGTAAACACGATGTGTGAGACAACCGCAAGAGAGCTCCTGCTGTGGTACGAAATCGGACCACAGACCATAACTCCAGGTGTGGGCCCGCATCTCGTGGTCGTGCGGTAGCGTTCTCGCTTCCCACGCCCGGGTTCCCGGGTTCGATTCCCGGCGGGGTCAGGGATTTTCTCTGCCTCGTGATGGCTGGGTGTTGTGTGCTGTCCTTAGGTTAGTTAGGTTTAAGTAGTTCTAAGTTCTAGGGGACTTATGACCACAGCAGTTGAGTCCCATAGTGCTCAGAGCCATTTGAACCAATCCAGGTGTGGTTCCAGTGTGTCTAGCAAGCAGCAGGTTGGTTGCAGGTCCTCAACTGGCCTCCTAACCAACACAGGGCCATCAATGGCACCGAGGCAGATCCAGATTTCATCAGAAAACACAACTGACCTCCATCCTGCTCCTCGAATGAGCTCTCGCCTGACACCGCTGAAGTCGCGAATGGTGGTGATTTGGGGTCAGAGACGCTAGAGAGCGTCTGACTTGGAGCTGTCCTTGAAGTGACCGATTTGTAACAGTTCGTTGTGTCGCTGTAGTGCCGACTGTTGCTCAGATTGTTACTGTAGACGCAGTGCGATGCGCTAGAGTCATACTCTGGACGCGATGGTCTTCCCTCTCCGTAGTGCCACGTGGCGTCCAGAGCCCGGCCTTCTTACGACCGGACATTCTCGTGAACACCACTGCCGACAATCATGTATGGTGGCTACATTCTTGCCATGTATTTCTGCGATATCACAGAAGAAGCATCCAGCTTCTCGTAGTCTTATTACACGAACTCATTCAAATTCAGTGACTAGCATCAACTCATCATGCCCAATCTCAAAGGCAACGAACGCTCACGACCGTTAAAACGTGTATTTAGAGGAAACCTGAATTGCATTCTCATAGTGGGCTACTAGCACCACTCTTATGGGAAAGGCCCGAAATGTGAATGGACATCACCTTCCAGATGTAGAAACACGCCTACGAACTTTCATTTATGTCATACAACTCCTTTGCGCTGCGATTTTTTTCTGTTAGTGAATATGCGTAGCTGAAGGTCTGGTGGGTCGTTAGTGGATTAAAGTTTGACCTATTAGTTATTGAAATGATATCCAGAGGAAATCAATTTAAAACACATTTATTTTATAAATATTTGCACACAAGGGACAAACTAAACATTGCGAAACGTTTTCATTCAAAAATGACATGAAATACAGTAAAGTTCCAAGCTACCTCAATTGAAATTAATGGGTGTAGTGGTGGGTCTGCAAGTTATTGGGAAACAAAGTGTAACAGAAGCGCCATTTCCTAAAATCGCAACAGAATATATTTTATACGATTTGGCAGTAACAGTTAAGTTATCCATCGGATTTGGGAATGTTAGGCAGTCACCAGCATTAATATATGCACTGGACAAAGTAAGGAGCAAGTGAATAGTAACTTAAAATTTATTGCAACAAAAGTTAAGTACCGGCCCGTGAAAGAATGTAAATGAAAAGTTACAAGTCACGACTTCGGATGTGAAACGACTGCAAATTGATCTCAAGAACCTTGGACTCCACACGGAGCTAAACTTGATCAAATTATAGCCCAGCAGCGTGAAAACTCAACAGTTTAGCATCCGTCTCGGATCTCGAACAAAGACCAACAGCTCCCCACAGTCCCGGATCTACGATATTTCCGAAACGGGGCAAAACATGATAGTTGCGCCCCCCCCCCCCCCTTTGACGGTTTGAGATAGGATGTCAAAAATTTTAAAAAAAACATCCATTTTTCTAAAGTATGTTCATTTTATGGCGCACGTTTTTCTGAAGAGTATGATACATAAAACATATATGTTCGAGGAAATGTAAGATATGTTATTTGGTCGTGCCAAAATGCAGTGTCACACCTCTTCACACAGCATTCTTCTATAGCACGTCACTGTATTTCCTTCTGTGGAATTCAAACGTCTATATTTTGTAATGGAAGCCATCAAACCCATATTCAGGACAGTGGAAGTTAAGATGTCCTGTGGTGCCTCTCCTGCTCCCAGTCGACCGGTTTGACATCCTACGCCCGCCCCCCTTAAAAACGAGCCCACAATTAATTCTGGGTGGGATTCTTGGTCGTCAAAATTTTCTGTCAAAATTTCATTTTCTAGGATATACCGAGAAGATAACATGTAATCTATCTTACCTGTTACTACCGTAAGTCGTTTATTTCCACTCTGGTAGTCTGGATCTATGGATTTCGCTAATAAATATAACAACTCTTACCATTCGCACTCCAAATTAACCACACAATCAATCAGCAATTGGCATTCATCCGTTCGGATTTATTCGACTCAGCTCGTATAGCCCCGTCCCCTTCTGTGTGATCGAAAGTTTTCTATTTCTTGATACGACAGAGATTCCCCTGGCAGAGACATCATGCACACTATGCGCCCACTCAAAAATCAACTTATGATTCGTTCAGAAATCAACTTTTTTCAAAAATAAGAATCTGGCACCCACTGATACTGCCGTCCGGTACAGATACCCCCACTTGCCACCATCCCCCTCCCCCTCCCCCTACATCCTGGCCTGGTTTCCCGTCGATCTCAGAAACAGAAAGCCACTGTACTTCTCTCCAGAGCAGCATTGGCGAGGGCGTGTCCTGCCTTTAATCAGAGAACTTTTTGAATGCTGCGTGCAATTGGTGCACATTCTGACGAAACCCCGCTATGGCTGAAAGGCTACCATACCGGCAAGCGTCACTCTAGAGTACAATTCTTGTGACTCCATTGTCCTGACAGGACCCACGGTCACCTGGTCCTAAGGGGCCGGACAAAGTCGCGTGTGAAATTCACCCATGCTAACATTCTCATGTGAACGAAAAAAAAGTATTATTTCAGGTACATCTGACTTGCTTGCCCCTTGAGTAACAAAATCTCTATCTAGAGTGAATAATAGGGTCTAATTAAGTGGGTAACTGCAGTTGTTTCTGCTCTATTCACACTGAAATTACTCGAGGAAACCAATCTTAACTGTCTGCTAAACGGTGCAAACCAATCTTAAATGACTTTCAATCATAGGAGGCGGGTGTCTAACTCAAAGTGCATTTAGTGTTACACACGACAGCATCTCCCCACGTTCTTTTTTATTTACCTACTTATCATTTGGTGTCAGGTTGGATTTATATATAAGTTGGATTAGAAATTAACTGAGGAATACTGATCCAGATTATCATTTATCAACATGTAAAACCTAAAGAAAATTTGGCACACGCTTCTTTCCAAGAGACTGGTGATATCTGCACACAATTAGCAAGTGATAAAAGCCAATGAACATTTTACAATAAGCAAACGATACGAGAAGGATACTACAGCTCTCTCTCAGAAGATGTCTCTCAGAAGATGTCCCACAGCTCCATAAAACACAAAAACAGTTTCTCGCTAATGGGTGAAAGTGTTTTCACCGAGATAGCATCTTTCTAAGTTGCATGAGAAGCAGACAGAAATTTGGGATTTGCTTTGTTTTCTATTTTCCGGGGGCAGAAGGCTCCTGTACTGAGGCTAGGAAAAAAATTTGAGAGCTCATTTCTCCGTAGACAGGAATGCAGCCTATTGGTTCAATAAGAAAATTATTTGTAGTTGGGAGATGTAACTTTAATAAAAAACTTTCCATTGGACAGAATCTTTGGAGCTAGCCCTCCAATTGGCGGGGGAAAGTGCGCGAAATTATAATACTGAACTCTGGAGAGGAGATGCAGTGCCGAAACAGTCTCGTTTATTTGACATGTGTTACAACTGCTGAAATATTAGAAAAGCCTATTTCGTTTTATCTAGGAGACAGTTACAAATTTGACGTACTCAAATCGAGAAATTACGCCAGTCTTGGGTACTATCTTACAGTGTGTTATGTGGTAGGCACTCTTGGAGTGAAATTGTTGCAGGTCTTGACTTTCATTAAGCACGTTTCTTGCTTATTCCCGACTTGGAAAATTTTGGGCTGATGAGCTGTGGAGGTGGAAAGACATTGGAAATACAGGTCATACGAGGTTCCTGGAATTCAAGTTTGGGGCTCATTCGGTTGTGGCAACGGTAGTCTTGCAACTGGAATTTCCAGCGCACAACTGGTAGGATGGTTCTGTTGCCCAGGGTCTCTGTATTTTGATGAAGTTTAAACACTGTCGGATCATAGGTTGTATTCAATCTTTAATCGTCATTCCATACATGTAAATGTTTGTGCGGCAAATCAGTAATGAAACATGTTACTGAAGATAATTCTTGGAGTACATTCTTTCTTGTATTCTAATAACTTTAAAATTGTGGATCTATAATGATGAGACTACAGTGCTTCATTTTGGCACTCAGTCACCATAAACAGGTGGCAGCTGCATTTTCCAGGCTGCTGCTGACGAACCTCCCCTAAATTTTTCTATCTTTTTACATCTCTTCCTCATGGATGCTATACCAAAGGAGAACACTTTCGGCAACGTCCTTTTTAACTTTGTCGATGCATCTTCTTCTTGACTGTCGGAAACGTCATTTCTATTTTATGGTCATTAAGGTCTAAAATTTTTGTCAGTGATTCACAAAAAAGCCGTATGCTTTAATTTGTTGTGCAAACATTACAAAAAGTGGTCTGAGCAAAAGTACATAACACGAGTGAAACTACATTATTAAGACCCCCTTATTCCTCATGCAGAATGAAATTCCGTTGTTTGAATTATAAGACTTATCAGTAGTTCTAGCACAAGAGCTAGTGAAAAACACTTGCAGCCTAGCAGATACAATTGCACAGAAGTACATTTACGATTTTTGAATGTTTTGGACCTGTGGAAATGTACTGTGCAGCGGTCATCAAGCCACTTTCGCACGTAAAATATCTGGAATAGGGCCATACATCCTCTAGTACCTGCACTGTGGCGACAACGCTGCTTCACTGCATGGTCAGTGCAGGTACTTCACCTGGTGATGGTCGGCCCATAATAGTAGGAGACAACAACCCGATGAGAGGAAAAGAAAAGCTCGCCGTGCGAATCAGTCTATGGGAAGCAGAAAGTCCGAAACCTCGTAGAGACGTACATGAAGATAACGTAGCACGTGGATGGCGCAGGTGGCTGTCGACTCTGCACTCGGCAGCTACGCTCGACTTGATGCGCAAGGCGAGATCCACGCTAGTTGAGCTCAGCATAGGGACTGGCCTGCCAGCCTTACTGCCACCAACATGTAAACACATCTGTGCACAGATGGAGAGGCTGCCGGAGAACCTAGCAGTGGATCGTCAACTGAAGGAAGCAATGCCGACACTCCTGACTCTGCTGGAAAGGCAGGAGGGCCGGGAGGCTGAGGCAACAGTGGACCCACCAGCAGCAGTGCAGGTGAGATCACCTCCATTAGCGAGGGAGGCGAGGACGAAGCAGGCGGAGGAGAAGAATGGCAGTTCGGAATCCATGGACTGCACATCGGCAGGCACTGGTGTGAACCTCACTGGGGTCTGAGGCTACAGGCAGCAGGATGACAGCAGAGGGCATGGGGAGGCCAGATATGGGGAAACCCTCCAGTGCAAGTGGGAGCATACCCCGAGACCAATGTCGTGACCAAACCTGGTGACCAGGAGACTTTGGCAGAGAAGTCCCACCAGGATGCAAGTGCAACTGACTCGCATGGTGGTTCAACTGCTCCCTACCGACATACTCCACAAATAACTGCCGACCTTTCTGGCCCAATATGACACCCAGCAGCCACTCCTGCCACTGGCTGAAAGACTGGGCCCAAACAGCCATCCTAGGGGGGAAAATGGTGGGTCACATGCTACCCAAAAACAGACAGTCGAAATCGACATGTAAACTGTCCCAATGGTGCTGCCGGACTAGCCCAGGCGAAAACTGGTGTAGCGATGCAGCATGGTTCTGTGCTCAGGCCCTCCAAGTCCACGCCAGACGTTCGATGTCACAACAGTTTCCAGCCAGTAGATGTGACACAACACCAGTGCCTTCATAGGGGTCATACCCCACTGCAAAGCATGCAACAGCTGGAGTATGTGAGGGAGGCCGCAAAGTCAGATAGACTACCACTCGACAGCATTGCTCCTTTGTGGCAAGCACGAAGACGACCTAACGTTGAGTGATCACGTAGGAGAAAAAACCTAAGCTACACTGGATCTGCTCTCAAACAGGCGCGCTCCAGCCAACCTATCTGGACTGCTCAAACGATTTTCCAGAAAAGCAGGTCAGTAGCCAAGGCGGTCGCTACTTCCCAGACTGTCAACCGAAAATCTGAAAGGGTTAGCTGCAAGGTATCACCCAACGCGATCACGAGAGCCTCCTGCTGAACGAACACTGGATCAGCGTTTGCATGCTGGGAAGTGGAGCAGTAACAAGTGTCATATCGTTAGTTACTGAGGAAGAGGGCCCACTCCCGCAATTTTTGGGCAATCCTATCGAGCAGCTTGGAACGACAGACAAATAAGAAAACCAGCGGCTTGTAGTTGTTGTTGAGGAGGAATCGCGTCCCATGCAATAAAATGTGAAACCTTTTGAATCCGAAAATAATAGCTAGCATCTCATTTTCGATCTGATAATAATTATTCTGTGCATCAGAAAGCATCTTCGAAGTATAACTGATGCCACATGCGTTTTGATGGAACAGGACTGCACCATTACCATACTAGGACGTGTCACAGGCAAGATTTAAAGGTTTGCCTTGTGGAAAAGAAGTTAGACATGGAGCAGATCACAAACACTACTTGAGAGACTGAAAAGCCCACCGAAATCTGCAGATGAGACAAACTTAACGCCCTTGAGGCGAAGCCAACGAAGAGAATGGTAGATGTGCATGGGTCAGGGAATGGAATGAGTATAATAAGAAATCTTATCAAAGAAAGGCTTGAGCTGCTTCAGGTTCTTGGACGCCGGCAGACTAATGATAGCTTTGATCTGGTTCTCTGTCTGGACAAGGACGTCTTTCCTCAGCAAATGTCCCAAAGAAATACACCTTTGGAGAGAAAAAAACTGTAGTTTTCCAGCTAGCAACGATGTCCATTCACCAGAAGGCACTGGAAAACCGACAAAGGTTTCGTAAATGTTCCTATCTGGTAGGGCTCGTTGCCCAGATGTCATCAAGGCAACTGGTACAACATACAATGTCCTGAATCGACTGCTCGGAACACCACTGATAAATTCCCTATGGAGACAAGATTCCAGAAGACAAGCGATCAAACTGGTAAAGCCCAAAAGGGCCTATTGAGGACCAAGAAAGTCCAAGAGACTGCATCGAACGGCAGCTGCAGGTAGGCATCGCGCAAGTTGGTGCATGAAAAATACTCTCCCTCTGACAGCTTCGCTAACAACACCGCTGGCCGCAGAACTGGATAACTGGATACGAATCCGTGATGCATCTATCACTGACCGGCCTGTTTAAAATCGTCGGAAAAGCACATGGCGCCGTCGGGCTTTTGCATCAGCATCAAAGGAATGGCCTATTTACGGAACGAAATAGGAGAAGAGACGATTCTGCCAACGTTGCTCCTCGGCCTACATCTTGTCGCACCTGACAAAGGAAATTGGACGGGGCGACAGAACTTAGGTACCAAATATGGCTTAAGAGAAACATACACCTCGAAGTTTTCTACCCATCCAAAAGCATTTTCAAACAGTGTGCCGTATGACGACAGTAAACGGTCCAAATAGTGAAAAGAAGTGTACTGAGACACTAAATGCACTTTATCAACAATTTGGAAGCTGAAAACGGAAAACATGTCTCTCCCAAAAATATTTTGCACCAATGATGAATGGATGACCAACAATGAAAGCTTCCGTTTCATATTCTTATAACACGTGGAGACGGAGAATTTCCCCCAAAAAGGAACGCATAATTTATTAAGAGAAACAAACTAACGTAGCGGCGGTTGCAATTACGGGCACGTATCTAAATTAACGAGGTTCACCGTCGCTTCCTTGTCGACTCGAAATTGGACCGGCCACCCCTCTCAAACGACGCCAGCCATGTACGCTGAGGCGACTCGCTCGGGCCAGCAGTGAAGGTCCCAGAGGCCAACGAAACCACATGGGCGTCCGACGCCTGATTCACGACTCGACAAATGCCACAAATAGTTGCCAAATGGCCTATCTGGCGGCACACCCCTCTCACGACTTCCATGTGCGTGTAACGTCGACACACATGCGACAATTGACAATCGGTACAGGACTGGAAAAGTGTGAAGTTATTCACATGAGTACTAAAAGAAATCAGCTAAATTTCGATTACGCGATAAGTCACACAAATCTGAAGACTGTAAATTCAACTAGATACTTAGGGATTACAATTACAAATAACCTAAATTGGAACGATCACATAGATAATATTGTGGGTAGAGCAAACCAAAGACGGTGATTCATTGGCGGAATACGTAGAAGATGCAACAGGTCTACTAAAGAGACTACTTACACCACGCTTGTCCGCCCTTTTCTCGAGTATTGCTGTGCGGTGTGGGATCCGCATCGGGTGGGACTGACGGATGACATCGAAAAAAAAGTACAAAGAAGGGCAGCTCGTTTTGTATTATCGCGAAAAAGGGGAGATAGTGTCACAGACATGATACGTGAATTGTAGTAGCAATCAGTAAAACAAAGGCGTTTTTGTTGCGACGGGATCTTCTCATGAAATGTCAATCACCAGTTTTCTCCTCCGATTGCAAAAACATTATGTTGGCACCCAACTACATAGGGAGAAATGATCATCACGATAAAATAAGAGATATCAGGGCTCCCACAGAAAAATTTAAGTGCTCGTTTTTCCCGCGTGCCGTTCGAGAGTGGTTCATTGAACCCTCTGCCAGGCACTTCATTGTGAATAGCAGAGTAGATGTAGATGTAGACCGCTGGTTCGTCCAACGCATGGAAGGAAAACGACCCCAAGAGCCCGAAAACCGCCACAGGCGGGAATTACATTGCTGCGACGGACGCGAAGACGGGCAGTGCCTCGACGCCACTGCGCCAAACCATCAACAGCGTCAACACAAGGCCACTCGACGGGAGGCGAGGCCATCTTCGGTATCGAGAGGGACGCCGGAGCCTGTTTACCATGCGCACCTAACCGAGCCAACTGCCATTTATCAGAAAGGAAGTCCCTTGCTGCTGCCATAAGCTCATGGCATTCAGCAGTCAGGACGACGTCGTCTAAAGAATGGTCGGACAAGATGAACGCTCTAGGCTGAACCTGGGTAGCAGGCGCTAATCAGAAAGTCCCACCCCGAATTATGGAATCTACATATCTACATATATACTCCGTTAGCCACCAAGCGGTGTGTGGGGGAGTGCACAATTTGCGCCAAAGTCATATTTCCCCCCCTCTGTTCCACTCGCGGATAGCGCGAGGGAAAAACGACTGTCTGAACGCCTCAGTACGAGCTCTCATTTCCCTTATCTTTGAATGATGATCATTACGCGATTTGAAAGTTGGTAGTAATAATATATGCTCTACATCCTCAGCGAATATTGGATTTCGGAATTTAGTGAGCAGCTCCTTCTGTTTAGCGCGACGTCTATCTGCAAGTGTGTCCCACTTCAAACTTTCTATGAGATTTGTAACTCTCTCGCGATGGCTAAATGCACGTCACGAATCTTGCCGCTTTTTTTTGGACCTTCTCAATCTCTTGAATCAGACCCAACTGGTAAGGGTCCCATACAGACTAACAATACTCTAAGACTGGACGAACTAACGTATTCTAAGCTATTTCCTTTGTTGAAGGACTGCATCGCTTCAGGATTCTACCAATCAACCGCAATCTACAGTTCGCCTTACCCGTTAGTTGTGTAATCTGATCATTTCATTTGAGATCATTTCGAATAGTCACACCCATATACTTGACTGACGTTACCGCTTCCAAAGACTGGTCATTTATTTTGTACTCATACATTAATTGGGATTTTCGCCTTGTTATGCGTAGTAGGTTACACTTACTAATATTGAGAGATAACTGCCAGTCATTACACCAAGCATTTATTTTCTGCAAATCCTCATTGATTTGTTCACAACTTTCGTGTGATACTACTTTCCTGTAGACTACAGCATCATCGGCAAACAGTCTAAGACCGCTGTCAATACCATCAACCAGATCGTTTATGTAAATCTTAAAAAGCAGAGGACCTATTACGCTGCCCTGGGCCACACCTGAAGTTACTCTTGTTTCTGTTGAAGTTACCCCGTTCAGGACGACATACTGCTCCCTGTCTGTTAGAAAACTTTCTGTCCAAACGCATATGTCAGGGATAGACCGTAAGCGCGCACTTTTTTTAGCAAGCGACAGTGCGGAACTGAGTCGAACGCCTTTCGAAAGTCGAGAAATATGGCATCAACCTCGGAGCCGGTATCTAGAGCCTGTTGTATATCATGCACAAAGAGGGCCAACTGTATCTCACATGACCGCTGTTTCCTAAAACCGTGCTGGTTTCTGGAGATGAGCTTCTCAGAGTCTAGAAAGGTCATTATGTCTGAACACAAAATATGTTCCATGATCCTACAACAAATCGATGGCAGTGAAATTGGGCGGTAATTATGTGCATCCGATTTTCTACCCTTTTTATAGATTGCTATGACCTGGGCCTTCTTCCAGTCCCGTGGAACTTTTCACCGTTCCAATGATCTCTGATAGATGACGGATAAGAATGGTGCTATATTTGTAGCATAGTCAACATAAAATCTTACGGGGATAGCGTCTGGGCCAGATGCCTTTCTGGCGTCTAAGGATTTTAACTGTTTTACAATCCCAGATACACTAAACACTATGTCAGCCATCCTTTCGTTTTTTCGATAATTGAAAGGGGGAATGGTGCTGCAGTCCTCCATCGTAAACGAGTTTTTGAAAGCTAGGTTTATAACTTTGGCCTTCTGTTTATCATAATCAGTTACATTACCCGTACTGTTAGCAAGAGAAGGTATTGAATTATTTGTAGCGTTCATAGATTTTACGTACGACCAAAATTTTTTGGGGTTATTTTTAGAATCTGCAGATAAAATATTGCTTTCAAATTCGTTAAAAGAGTCTCTCATTGTCTTTCTGACAGCTGCTTTCATTTCGCAAAATTTCTGTTTGTCAGCAGGGCAGTGACTACGCTTAAAACGACTGTGTAAAATTCTCTGCTTTCTCAGCAACTTCCTAATATGTTTGTTGTACCAAGGTGGATCCTTTCCCTCCCCTGTGCTTTTGCTACGCACAAGAGGTAGCACATTTGGGTCACTCAGTGACACTTGAGCGAGGGACCTGCAAATCGGTGATCCAGGCCATATACAACTGCCCAGGGAGCTTGTGTTGCTGGTAAACTGCAACTATACCGCCAAAATATGGGTTTGATGTACGAAACTACGAAATGTTGCAACAGAAACAGACAAAGCTCCTCAAAGGGGAACTTCTTAGGTCCATATGAGGGCTTCAAATTCTGGACAATTTCGTATAAACCCGCAGTTTTGGACAACAAGGCTGCCTTGTCAACTTGATCGACGATAGGCCTTACCTGATAATGCAGCTGTAGCAAAGAACCGGCTCAGATAATTCCCCCACCTTTTCTGAGATTCATCGAAATCGGAACACGGTATCAGAGGTGGCGGAGGCGGAGAAGAAAACTACAAAACGGGCGTCTGGCAGACCACCGGCGTGGTAAGCGACCGAAGCAACTTTGCATTCTGGTTCATCAGCGCTTGCATCACCTCGTGCTGCTACCACTGCTGCCGTTTCTTTGTAGGCGCAACTATTCCTGCCAGCACTGCGGAAATGCCGGGTCCATGGAAGCTCAAAATCAATACTAGGAAAACAGAAAAAATTGTGACGTCATACGTGTAAGAACGTCCTTCGCCGCCAAATTAGTATCTGCACTTGCGTGACAAAGCCGCTATAGCATACTGTCGGCGCTGGTATTTCACGGGCCGACGGTACCTCTCTAATAGCTGAGGAACATAAACCCGTGAGAGGAAACGAAAAAATTACCATGCGAGTGAATCTGCAGGGCCGGCCGGAGTGGCCGTGCGGTTCTAGGCGCTACAGCCTGGAGCCGAGCGACCGCTACGGTCGCAGGTTCGAATCCTGCATCGGGCATGGATGTGTGTGATGTCCTTAGGTTAGTTAGGTTTAATTAGTTCTAAGTTCTAGACGACTGATGACCTCAGAAGTTGTCGCATAGTGCTCAGAGCCATTTGAACCATTTTTTTGAATCTGCAGGAAGAAGAATGTTCGAAAGCTCGTGCAGACAGGGGGTTGTCGACTGGGTGGCAACAGCACTCGACACAATGCATAAGGCGAGGGCCACCGTAGTTGATCATAACGTTGAGGACAGGCCGACGTACTGCCGCCTGCAAATGAGGACCTCCGTCAGTGGGCCTGCCCATACTACGCGTCGCATGCGCCCTATATGGCAGGTTTGAGCACCATTCTACGGCACTAACCACACCAGCTCGTCTGCCTCCATCAATATGTCGTTGGGGATACCAAACATCCGTAATTTGATCATAAATATCATATGCTAAGGAATTCACCACGCTAATTGTTTTAAAATCACTCAGGTGCGACAAGAAAGTCAACAGCACATCGAATATCGTGACCAGTAACTTTTATGAGTCAAATCAATAGATAATATTTTCTAAACAAAATACAGGGTGTTATAACCTGAATACAAAACAACATATTTATTCATAAAAAATACTACAAACATGAGATGGATTGTAAAATACTCACAAAATCTTAAGGTTTTAACTATGCTATTGAAAATGCTTTATGTGTACACCAGCAGCAGGACAAACAACACCTAGGCGATAGGTAAATTCGTCATAAGCTTTACAGAAGCTATGGTGGTGTTATTCTGTTCTTCACTTATTCTACCTCCCGAGGTAAAGAGGAGAGAAACTTTCTTTCCATCACATATCACCACAAGAAAACATCGCATGGGATCATGTGTGGCGATCTTGGAGGCCAAAAATGCAGGGTAGCGTCTTGGGGTCCCACGCGCGTATCTACTATTGAGGCGGAGTGTCACTGAGAAACTGACGTACGTTGCTGTGCTAGAGTGGTGGAGCGCCATCCTGTTTGAAAATTAAGTGATCGGAGTCCTCCTGAAGATGTGGAAAAAGCCATTTCTGCAGCATTTGAAGATAGCTCTTCCAACCACTCTGTTTTTCTCAAAAAAGAAGTGACCATCATTTTCTCACGAGAAATGCCCACGAAAACGTTCGCTTTATGTGAGTCTTTTTCGTGCTCAGTAATGCCATAAGGCTTTTGGAGTTCCCATGTGCACACGTTATGTCGATTTACCTACCGCTAACATGAAATGTTGCTTCACTACTGAAGATTAAAAAAATGGTTCAAATGGCTTTGAGCACTATGGGACTTAACTTCTGAGGTCGCGCGGTTCCAGACTGTAGTGCCTAGAACCACTCGGTCACCCCGGCCGGGTACTGAAAATTAACCGTGGTGAAAATGTATCGTCTTCCATGTCCTCTAGCAGAGCGTTGCTGAGTTCAACCCGTTTCCTTATACCACCAACCTGAAGAGCTTACATTAATTGTAGTCTGTATGGTTTATAGCCCAAACGGCACCTTAAGACTCGCATTGCTAGATGTGTGCTTGCGCCGCGAGCAGATTGTCATGGACTCCGTTCAAATGTTTGCCTAATTCTTTTCACCGCCTGCCACCTATGCACAATCATTCTGTCTCTTTACAGACACGAAAAATTCTGTCTTAAGCATGTTACTGGAAATACCATCCAAAAATCCAGCATGCGCATCAGATCAGCATCTATTGGACGCGATGATATGGCGATCCAAATGAGGAAGCTTATTACTGTCCCACTATTGCCCACAGTAACAGATATCTTCAACCACTTCTTGATCACAATTATATTTCCAGAGTCCTGAAAACAGTAACTTGTTAATCCATTACCCAAAAAGGACTGTGCCACAGAAGCCTCTGATTACCGACCTATTTGCATTCTTCTGGTACTATTCAACTTCTTAGAATATATATAGTCCGCGAATAGCTAGCCCACTAAATATTTGTCAGGAAAGCTTACGGCGCCTGGAACTGGCGATGAACGCCTGCATACCTGTCGTGTTCGATTTGTTATCATATTTCATCAACTTATGCACAACTGTCGTGTTTACGTGCCGACAAGCACGAAGCTTTTCATACTCTCTGCCTCCTTTACCGTCTTATCAAGTTAATCGGTCTCTCATATCTGTCTTCGACCGTAACGCTCTTATCTGGAAAACACTGTAGTAACACTGACTGAAACGCGCGTCCATTGCCATCGCAATCAGTTAGCAATTCTTGCAGAATTCGTAAGAGAGCAAATGAGGTAAATGTGACTCCGGGAATCAGTGTCTATAAAATAAATAAATATTTAAAGAAACCATTCGTCTATGAACAAGAATAACTGCTACAGTTGAAGAATCTATTTCTAATTTAAAGTTACTGTGTATACTACACATTTCGTTATTTCACTGATAAGAAATCGTTCAAATGTTGAAATGTGTGTGAATTCATAAGGGAACAAACTGTTTAGGTCACCGGTCCCTAGACTTACACACTACTTAAACTAACTTATGCTAAGAACAACACACACACATGCCCGAGGGAGGACTCGAACCCCCGGCGGGAGGAGCTGCGTAATCCGTGACATCCCGCCTTAGCGTGGCCACTCCGCGCGGCACAAGAGGTATGGTTGAGGTTAGAAGTTCACCAGAATTTCTGCGTGTAGGTGGTTCGATATTAGCGATGGTAAACGCCGACAGGTTGAAACCGATTTTTGTTCTGAATAACGGCATTTTTCGGTATACCATCGATCGTCATCTTGAGACGTAGGACTGAGCCAGCAATTTTTCCAGATTTCACTTTGACTAACAGCAAATTTCATGGGGAAAATGCTGTTCACTACCCATTTCACCCACAAAGACGCTACAGATAGTTACTAATACAACTCTCCAGTGACTCTAGGTGTATGCCATAAAGTTTACAACTAAATGACACTCGAAAATGCTACTGTAAAAGGTTTCCAGATTCATTGTCCATTCGTTACATTGAATTAGGATCCACGTAAGCGTAACGCTTGCTTATATGGCTGGGGATACTAATGCACAGTAGCCTGATGATAATCGTCCAACAGTCCTGAACGTGTAAGCAACATGAAACTGAATTTAAAAGTGTCGCCTGATTCCCCTCAATAAACAGTTTTTTGTTAGCTCATACTTTTATAGACACTTGTGGTTGAATAATTTTTACAGTGGTTTCCTAACTATTCTGCTTGGTTAATAGCCATTGTCGCTTCCAGTAATTTGTTATGTTACCATGTAATCTGCTTAATTTAAGACGCATATACATGTTCTTGAGTGGAACGTTTCGCCACGATTGTGTGTTCAGTAGTGTATTGTGCAATGACTTGATTGTGAATACTTGCTGGCATTCTATGTCATTCTTTCCTTTTATTATCAACTAATTTAGAATCTACGACCGCCGTTTACCCACTTTTTGGCGAAACACAAGGCACACATACCGACACATATTTGTTTATTATAGAAAGTCCTGTGTAAGAAAAAGTCCTCTGTAAGAAATTCGACTTATTCGCAATAGAAAATAATTTTAAGGTTATTATACTTTGGGGCATGTACTGAATGTGGAACTGTCACATGTTTTGATATATAACAGACTTGTTTCTTAAATACAATGTTGTGTCTGCACTTTTACTGTAAATAATAAATGACAAATATATCGGTTGCCGCCATGAATTGTAATGTATGGGCTTTTTAAACTTAAAATGTTCTATGAAATTAAATACAGGGTGTTTACGTAAGAGCGTGTAAAAATATAAAAGTACATAGAGAATGTTCCACTGAACAATTTCATGTAGGGAATCTCTGGTCGGAGAAGCCAGCTGAAGGAGATATGGAAGGAAACTTGTCTAGCATTTCTGTTTTCCAGCTTATTTACAACTAACATGCGTAAAGTTAACACGTACTGTGCTGTTTATTTACATGTAAATTCTTTATTTCCTGCAAGGAAACAAGGAGAACGAACGTGGTTACAAGGAAGTCACGATGTAGGTTTTTTTACTTGTCCGTAAAGTGGCTCTTTTTTATCGTCCCATGACCGAATGTGCTATGAATTAGCGACAGACCTATTCATCACTTAGTGCTATTTCGAGACGTACAGTACAATACGATGGAGCAATACCGGTACAGCTTCGCAGAACTCACTGACATGTACCTTCTGGACGGAGAAGTACGTTGTAATGCTCTCGCTGCTGAAAGGTTGTTCCGCAAACGATTTCCTAACAGACATCACCCGGCACGACGAGTGTTTATTTCTCTCGATCGACGAATGCAGGAGTCTGGTTCATTGGAAAGAAGAAACGATGGACCTGGCAACATTAGAACCACTCACACACCCGATTTTGAAGAGGAGATGCTGGAACGTGTTGCAGCGGACCCCAATTAAAGTACTCGTCGTATTGTACGTGAAAGGCGAGTTGCACATACTAGCGTGTGGCGAGTACTCCATTAACAACAATTTCACCCATATCACACACAACGAGTCCATGCAATGCTTGTGACTGACTTTGCATCATGTGTCGCTTTGTTTTAGTGGTTGCTCGAATAATGGATTGATTGACCTGATTTCCTCCAAATCGCGCTGTTTACTGACGAGACCTCATTTCATAGTGATAGTATATCGAACAGCAGGAATAGCTATGTGTGGGATGAGGAAACCCTTCACGCTCATGTAGAGTCACACCATCAAGTCCGTTTTGCTGTGAATATCTGGGCCGTCATTGTAGGCGACAATCTCATTGGGCCATACCTTCTGCCTGACCGTGTGACTGGCCACCATTACTTGAGTTTCGTGAATGGGTTCTACCTGAGTTGTTGGAGAACGCAATCGTGGCTGTTCGTGAGAAGATGTTGATACTACATGACGCTGCACCGCCTTATTTCACTGTGGATGTCCACAACCGTCTCACAGGGGAAGGCCACAACGTTTGGAACGCGGATTTACTGCAAACATCGTACACGAGGACAACAAAATGTGTAAGCAATAGCGCGTACTTCTCAAGCGTTACTGAGAACATCGCAAGATAATTTCGGTCGTCAAATATATATATCTGTGCGTGGCCATTTTTACCACAAAGCGGCTGTAGCCGAGCTGTGTCGGCACGGTAGCTCAGCGTGTTGCCGGCACAGTAGCTCAGCGTGTTCGGTCAGAGGGCTAGCTGCCCTCTGTAATAAAAAAAACTGAGTTAATGGATCAACAACGAACTGAAACGGGTGTCTTTCGACGTCCGCCCAGAGCAGATACACGAACGAAAACGAACAAAATGAGATTAAAAAAAAATCGTGTTCGGTCAGAGTGTTAGCTACCCTTTCTAAGAAAAAGAACTGAAATAACGGATCAACGAACAAACTAAACGGGTGTCATCGGACGTCCGCCCTGAACAAATTCAACGAACAATATAGAACAAAATGTTTTTTTTTAAATAAAAATAGTGGTTGGCGTTCATCGTAAATTTAATAAAAGTTCATCCGATTACATGTATTTTCCCCATTATATCAATTGTAATATAAATAGTAAATAAAATGACTGTGTTGAAAATAAAAAAAACTGACGAACGGAGAAAAAAAAATAAATTTCGTTGTAAATTTTCGTTGAATTTGTTCAGGGTGGACGTCCGATAACACCCGTTCAGTTTGTTCGTTGATCCCTTCGCTCAGTTTTTTTTATTAGAAAGGGTAGCTCACGCTCTGACCGAACACGCTGAGCTACCGTGGCGGCACCGCTCGGCTGCAGCCGCTTCATGGTAAAAATGGCCACGCACAGGTATATATTTGAAGATCGAAATTATCTTGCGATTTTCTCAATAACGCTTGAGAAGTACGCGCTACTGCTTACGCATTTTGTTGTCCTCATGGAGTACAACGAGTGTACGAAGTTTGCAGTAAATCCGCGTTCCAAACGTCGTGGCCTCCCCTTGTCAGTGCTGTATTTCTGGTCGCTGGATTGGAAGGGGAGCTCCTATTTCATGGTCTACAAGGTCATCTGACCTGAATCCTCTTGATTATTTGCTATGGGGATATCTAAAGTCACTTGTGTATGAGACCCCGGTGGATACGGAGATGGAATTAGTTGCCAGAATTGTAGCTGCCTGTGGAGTGATTCGAAACATACCAGGGATATTTGTCAGGGTGCGTCAGAATCTTATTCGCCGATGTCATGCTTGCTTGATGGCCGTCAGTTTCAGCATATTTTGTAAGATACAGTACAAATGGCACGTTCAGTGTGTCAGTGGTGGTATTTGCAGTTAACTATAAATAATGTAAATAAAAAATTACACAGTAATGTGATTTTATTCCTTTTATCTCCTTAAGCTAGCTCCTTCAACCCCAGGTTCCCTCCCTAAGATTTTTCAGAGGAACATCCTGTATGTCCTGTTAAATTTTTGTACCCTCTTACGGAAACATCCTTTATATCTCATGAATTATTGTAGTCCATAAAATTTCAATAGAATTGTTTGCATGTTCGTACATGGTCTTCCGCCACTGATTACGTACTACACAATACAACTGGTTAAGCCTCGTATGGCAGCACCTCATTGAATGTAGCTCATTAAATGTGTTATGAAATTTGTAGTTATTTTATTAATGATTTACAATTTAGTGCAGAAAAAAGTTGAATACGTTTGTTTACGTGTCATTCCATCGCTGATTACTTAGTATCCAATACATGAGTTAAACCTGGTATGCCAGCACATGAGGTAATGTACCTCTTCCATGTTGCTATCGTCAGTTCTGCGATGTTAGCTGTAAGTGTATCTTTGACAATATCATAACAGCTGTTTGTAGTTGTCATGCTGCAGTACCAGTACCCATAATTACACTTACCAGTGTGTGACATGTGATGGTGCAGAATCATGATCTGAATTCTGTCCACATGTGTTCATTGATTATGGCGTGTAGGTGTATATATGTAAGGCGAATTATATATCTACACAATGTGAAACCTGATGTACGTAAGTTGATGTGAAGCATGTAAGTAGAGCTATCACACTATATTGCAATTACGTAAATTCGATCTGTGTAATGTTTAATGTCTACATAACGAAGCATACAGACAATATTATTCTCTTCCACATTGGTATATTTCAATTTCAGGTGCTTGACAATGACGCAGAGATGGAATTAGCTAATCGTACAAATTAAATAAGATACATTAATATATAGTCTACAGCCGAACATGTTTTCATTTGTACAACAAAATTGACTGTTAAGAAAGATGGGAGATGGAGACTTCTTAAGGTTTTCGGTCACTACAGTGGGAGACAATATAGAGAGTTAAACTGGAAACCTGTCTGCAGTGCCTTACGGAACTAAAATAACTCGATATCACATTACACTCTGCATGATAGTTAACGGCCCACCACGCACAACTCTATCGTGTCCTTATCTGTACGACAGTATCAGAACGACATGTGGTCACTACATCACTCCCCCAACAATATATGAGTTCAAAACTCGAGCCACGACCTCTCCTTCCACTAGTTAACCGAACAGTCTGATAAGTGTGGTTAGACCCACTCCACTAATCGCCGCAAGGTAAATTCGGTAGTGACATCACGATAACGAATGCACACAGCTTTCTTTAGTGGGAAAGCACAAGATACTTTCGACGATCTGCCCATCGTGCTTTCAGTGCTAAGTTAGGGGAAAAGGGGAGTGCTCATTGGCACTGACTTCCTCTCTTCTCTGTCTCCAACAATTATCAACAACGCCTTTCACGCTATTATCACAGACCTCAGTACTGAGAACAACACGCTAGACAAAATTCCTATTTTACGAAGAAAGATAGTGGTATGTACTGCGCTGGATGAGGTACAATGAGAACACAACAAAGGTAAACAATGTGGAACAAGTTTACTTATAAGTTCACAAACAAGAGCTCCTTCCTGGACTAAGTTAATTACAAGGATTGTTTGTGCTAGTTTTTGGTAATCATTGAATTTAAACAGGTTCATAAATGCACAGAAGGTCCCAATAACTGAAAATAAGTCAAGAGTCAGAGTTCACTCTATAGTAGAACAGTTACAACGTGAGGTAATGGCGACGACCAATACGAAAGTCATTTTGCAGTCTCCTGCAGAAAGGCCACTTCCTGGTCATACGTGAGCGACTGGCGGCTCCACGGGTGGTTGTGACCGGCTGTGGGATGGTGTCGTCGGTTCTGGTGTTTACATTAGCGAGAGCTCTGATTGATGGACTACTACGGTGGCCAGCACTTGGCCCAGAGGACTCAAAGGAAAAGACTGGCCTGGAAAGGGTCGGTGCCAGCCTAAATACCCAAGTACCGTCATGATACGGCTGGATCTATCTGCGTCCACGTGAACCAGCGTCCACGTGTAGCAAGCAGGTCCACAGGGCCAGTGACCTCTGGCGGCTCTCCGCAGCTGCCTGCTGGCTTAGTGAGCGTGTGTGATCTTCCATCCGTCATCTGCTGGTATGGCCCCTGTGGCTTCACTGGCTTAGGCCACTTGCATGACGTTGGTGTGAGAAGGGTTGTTGGTGGAATGAATGAACGGCCTCTATACCTTTCGGGAGCACTGAACTGTTTTTCTCGAATGCCTCTCGCTCCTTGGTATCACATTAATTACTTACTTTTGTTGCTTAGTTAATACCGCTCTGGGACGATTACGATACTTTTGGCATACTCCACCATTTGAAAAAAACTTGCATTTTATTTATGCTTCAGACTCAGACCTCCTATTATCAAAATAAAGGGGGGTGTTAAAGTGAGGGAACTGCACCGCGCAACAGAGTATATATTAATTTCTTACACTTACTGAATTATTTATTATCTCTCAGCCGTCTCTTCTGGGAGTTAAGGGGAGGTTTACTATCTTTTGGTTCAAAAAATCGATTTTTTTAAAATTGCATTTTTGGATCCATAAAAAAGTTTATTGAACGTAAGTTGCATAATATAGCATTTATATGTAGTCAAAACTACAAACGCGTTTTTCTCGAAGCTGTTTCTCCGAATACGGAATGGAAATGTTTGTTATTCGCGGTTGAGCAATAAAATGCACCTGCCTGAAATCAGCCTTTTTCACGCACCAGATTGTTTCTTTCGGAGGACGAGTTATTGTACCGGTGCTTGGGAGGAAACACACAATATTCAAAAGAAAGTTTGAACGCGTGTGTTTGGAAGTTAGCTCCCAAGCATTTTCATTCTGGTGCGAAGACTGTGGAGATTGCGACTTTCCTGGCAGTGAGCAGCTTCAGCAAGGGTATTCAGGAATTCTGAAGACCAAGACAACGATGGACATCACCCTAGGACTCTATTCGACGCAGTTCGCCAAGCATTCGGACAACCACCGGATTCAAGTGGCGGAAAACCGCTTGTCACCGGCCGTACGAGCGGCTCTGCAGCAGCGCAGGATGGCCCAGATCGAGCAGAACGCCCTCTATGAGGAAAAGGAACAACTAGTTTATTGAACGTAAGTTGCATAATATAGCATTTATATGTAGTCAAAACTACAAACGCGTTTTTCTCGAAATGACTTTTCTTTTATCGCGCTGTATGGTAACTTCAAATGTACTGAACCGATTGACATGATTCTTTGTTTCCGACGAAGCTAACTAAATTGTCTAGGAGTTGTACCACTTTTATTCCGATTCATCAACTATAAATATTTTTACTTGGCTGACGAATTCGAAAAATCGATGAAAAACCCTATTTTTTCAAACGGCCGCCATTTTGTTTCCTATGGTCCAAATAACTTAAGCGAGGTACTCTCCTAAATAATCTTATTTACTTTGCTAAGGTCAACTCAATTTTGATTTCAGACGAGCCGGCTGACCTGTGACATACCGCGCGTGGGGGTCTACATCGAAATTTTGTTTCGTTCCGACGGCACTTCCGCCTTTGCTCTTCGACATTTCCAGTCGAAAAAAATCCAGTTTGTAGAGGAAATATCAATAAACATTTTGACCAAATTTGACATCGATATCTATAACACATCCTAAGAAAAAAATTCTCAAAGAACATGCTTTTTTCGGGCCATAGATTGTAAACCTTCCCTTAAAATTCCCGTCAACAGTGACATCATTAGACTTTGCTCTAGAAATAGTAATTCGCCATCCACGTCCTTGCATGAATAATTATCAAGCTATACCATGGTAATTGTAAAGTACTCGGAGCTATTGGTTGCGAAACTATTCCCTTCTCGCCTATCATTTTGTTACGCCACTAGAAGTTTACCGTTGGAGCTGGTTATTGAGGAACGTGGCGACAGACGATACGAGGAGGGTGTGCACGCTGCACGAGCCGGATACCCGCCGGCCTTCAGCCGCCTTCTTAGCACTGTGTCACGCCGCGCTATTGCTCCACCAGGAGACACGCGCGCTCTGCACCAGATTCAATGCAACTCACCTTGCGAAAGCGCTCTCTGGAAGGGGGAGCCTGCAGTACTACCGTGCTCAATAGCTTTTGCGTGCGCTACAGCGATTCTCCTGAACAGATAACAATTTAGCTTCGTCTGGTCTGTTTCTGAAATCGATTCGTGATTAACCAAGCTCCATGGCTGAGTGCACTGGAGAGAAAAATATGCTGGTGACCTGAGTGCCGATTTTATTTACAAAAACTAGTTTAAGTTTAAATATTTTCTCCTCAAACTCGGACATCCATCAGTCCCGTTAAGCCCACCATATAAACCATTTTCAACGGGATGTCCTCCCAGGCGCATGTTGATGCTCTTTGTTTATCAAAAAAGAGAACTGCACGTATAAATAATGATTCTCTTGTGATATTTGAACAAAGACTTTACCTAAATAAGGAAGTGCATCAGCAGTGCAGGAGGACGCAATACAGGCCCGAGAATATTCAGGGCGTAATAAAAACATTCATCACACGTATATCGAAAGGGATCTAAAAACGCTTAATTAAAAGTTGGAACTCATTTTCTGGAACATTAACCTTGGTAAGCTCACAGAAACCAAATGTTTACATGAACAGTTTTTACATGAAATCTTCAAAATGCTCTCCTTTGATACATCAGTCAGCCAGCCGTCTCATTGAACCTTGGATGCACTAACGTATTTCTTAAGTGTTACGTGTGGTTTCACAGCCTGCCATAATACGAACGCGAGGACTTCCTGTAATCAACACCCGAATCCGACACTCGACATCTCTAGAATTTCTCCACAATGAAACTTCTAGTGCGTTTAGGTCCGAGAACATGGTGGCCAGAGAACTGATAATCTCCTCCTGTCCACCTGTCACAGGATTTCTTATTTTTGAATCCGATGCTCATCAACACTGAAATGAGAACTGTCATATATACTTAGTCGCACCCATAAAGTACATCTTCTAACATATGAGGAGGAGAAGTCTTTAAGAAAGTATTATAAGCTCGTCTGTTGAGCCTAGTTGGAACAGCACGAGGGCGTAACAGTCAGCAACAATGACAGCCCAAACCAAGACAGCATTTTGAACATATACAGGAAAGAGTTTCAGGTGCTTTTCTTTTATACTATGTCTCCATGTATTTCTCTTTATTAACGTAGATGAAAAATTATCTAAAATGAGATTCAATTTGGAGGTAAAGCGCTTCCGGACATTTCTCCATACTGCATATTAAATTATCATAAACTGCCTAATCAAATGTATCCGGACATCTATTAGTGGACGTTAATATGGGGTGTGTCCACCCTTCGGCTTTATGACGGCTGAAACTCTGCCGGGAACACTTTTAATGAGGTGGCTGAATGTCTTGGGAGTGGTCGCACATTCTTTCTCAAGATCCGAAACTCAAAAGGTAGTGATGATGGTCGCTGCGGTGTGGAGCGAAGTCGACCTTCGAACTTACCCCAAAGGTGTTCCATTGGATTCAAGTTGGGAATCTGGGCAAATCACTCCGTTTCAGGAACGTTATTGTCCACAAATGATGCCTCACAGATGCTACTTTATGATGGGGTGCACTGTCATGCTCATAAAAACAATCTGCGTCTCCAAGCTGTTCCTCTCTTGTATCAGTTCACAGTACTGTAAAATGTGTTTATCCATTCTCATTTAGCGTTTCCTTAAGCACAATAAGGGGACAACAACCTAACCACGAAAGGCAGCTCTATACCGTAACACCACCCCTTCCGCACTTCAGTGTTGGTACTACAATGATGGTAACTAAAGTTCTCCAGCCATTCTCCAAACATAAATCCTTCCACTCCTAATCGCTCATCACTCGTTTCCAGACATCCACTGTTCAGTGGCGACGCTCTTCCAATCACTTCAAGCGTTGCTTAACAGTGACAACAGAAATGTATGGCTTATGAGTAGCTGTTCATAATACACCATTTTTTAAACTCTTAACGAAGAGTCATAGTGCTATCTAGACTGTTGGTAGCACTTTGGAACTCACGGGTGAGTCCTTCCGCTGATTTCATGCGGTTTTTTTATGACAATCCTACAGTGGGCAACATCTCCGTCCTCAGTACAAGAGGTTTGTCCGGTCTTAGTTTAGCTGCAGTTATTCTTTCGCGTTTCCACTTCCCAGTCACATCACCAACAGTCGACTTGATCGGCTTAAGAAGATTTTGAATTTTCCTGATTGATTTGTCGCTCAAGTGACATCCAACGACTAGTCGAAAGTCAAGTCACTGAGTCCGCCCCGATTGCTGAGTGGTCAGTGCGACGGACTGTCATGCCAAGTGCCCAGGTTCGATTCCCGGCTGGGTCGCAATTTTCTCCGGTCAGGGACTGGGTGTTGTGTTGTCGTCTTCATCATCATCTCATCCTCATCGACGCGCAAGTCGCCGAAGTGGCGTCAACTCAAAAGACTTGCACCACGAGACCGGTCTACCCGACGGGAGGCCCTAGCCACACCACATTTCCAATTTTTTCAAGCCACTGAGCCCTTCTGACGTACCAATCTGCTGTTACCGCTTCTCTACCAACAACACAATACCCCCTCGTCGCCTCTTATACTGTTGGGTCTGCCTCTGTTGACATCCAGTGATGAATTCCGCATTACATAATGCTGTCCGTATACTACCGAACAAATTGAGTAAGTGTGAGAAATATGTTGATGAGATTTTGTCCCAGCTCTTGTAACACACTGTATACAAGTGCACCACTTTATCTGCTGTAAAACAGTGGTTCTCAACCTTTCTGAGACCATTACCGTTGAGTGTAACGATGTAATCAGGCCTTACCTAGATTTCCCTCCCCCTTCCTCACCACCCCCGCTCTTAACTAAACTTCAGAATGGAAAAGAAATTTCTTTGAAAACTTCTATTTCTAAAATGATGGAAGGTAACTGATATTTAGTTTTTGTTCGTGTTTCATTAAATCACGAACTAATGACACAATGAGACAATTGGTACTGCTTATTTATGACGATCTTTTATAAAGAATGATGAAGCAATTCTCAGTGCATCCCTAGTGCTGTCTACAACTCCATCTCAGAAAAATAGCTAAATGGAGGGTAGGCACTTGTTAATAAACGTGCTTCCTCTGCACCGCTCTTCTGTCTAGCGTCACTGGCTTTAGCCGAGCCCCACACTCCCACTTTAAATTAACGAAGTTAAAATGTGTGCGCTACACTTATTGTTTGTACATCACTTGATTTCTGGACTCCTTACTTGTAAACTGTGAAACACTGGAAGACTTCAGGCTACCAATCCTTTGCATCCCAACACTGCCATTAATAATAATAATAATAATAATAATAATAATAATACAGCGTGGGCCAAAGAGTAATGTAGTAGCCATTAAATAGTTACTGCTGTGTTGTACTGCCAAATAGTGCATTTATCTGTTGCGAAGTGAATTATGAAACAAAATCTGGTTCATCGTGGGAACTACCTGCAACTTCGAGAAAGCATTTTCATGAGATATTTAAGCTTACGTGACATATACATCTCAGTTTATCATAGATGCTTCGTACAAAGTTCAAAGTTTGTGTGTAGTTGATGAACTGTATGAAGAAGATGTTCGTATATTAGTTTCACAACCTCTACCATGAAACTTCGTCACGTTAATTCTGGTGTTTCAAGAAACGTCATTAACATTTTACATCTTTATGCTTCATGTGTTCGTATTTGCAGCTCTCTGCCACTAAAGGGCTCCGAATTGTAGAGTGTAACATGGCGGTGTGTAGCGTAACTGTATCACTGGGTGATAAGCAGAGTGGTGTAATCGAGTTTCGAATCAGAAGATTTCCTCCACAGATAGAACGTCCACTGTGTCAGCATGACAGTGCCAGACCACACAAGAGCAGCGCAGTATCTGCAAGAATCCGATGCCTTGGGTTCACTGTCATAGATCATCTTCCATACAGTCTCAATTCGGCTCCATACCATTTTCATCTGTTCCCAATACTTAGAGAAAACCTTCGAAGACTTCATTTTGACAGTGGTGAGGCGGTGAAAGCCAAGGTGATGCCGCGCGGGTTAGCCTCTCGGTCTTAGGTGCCTTGCAACGGTCCGTGCAGCTCCCCCTGTCGGAGGTTCGAGTCCTCCCTCGGACATGGGTGTGTGTGTTGTACATAGCGTAAGTCAGTTTAAGTTAGGTTAAGTAGCGTGTAGGCTTAGGAACCGATTACCTCAGCAGTTTGGTCCCATAAGACCTTATCTCAAATTTCAGTTTTCATTGGTGATGTTGTGGCTGCATCAAAAATTCAAACATTGTGCAATGAGGGTATTAACAAACTGGTGTCTAGTTAAAAGAAATGTTTTCGTCACCAGGGTGACTATGTTGAGAAATAAATATGTAGATATGAAGAATAAAGATGTGTACTGTTAATAACGTTTACTTAATTTAAAAAGCTTTAAAGATTTGGCAGGGATTACTTTTCAGCACGCTGTCGTCATTAGTATTAAAGGCTTATGACATAGCGATAATAGTAATATTCTTTTAAAAATAATTTCTTTTCGTTATCCCAACACAACAGAACCCTTTAGTTATTACCCCTCACAAAATTTTATTTTACCTGCCCGCAGGTTAGCAATCAGGGGTCTACAACGTGACTGGTTGCTTTATAGTAACTCTGTGTCTGGCAGTAATAAAAAAAATGAATGAAACTGATACTTAATCATAAAGTGAGATTTATCCTCTACGTCATGCCAAAACCACCCATAAGATTAATGAGGCGTTATTATGACTTTTTAATTTAATTTCTTTATGAAGATGAGCTCCTAGGAGTAGTCATTTCCTTTGAAACTATTACAGCACTTGGAAAGTCAGTGTCAAATGCTATAGGCCTACAGTTTTTGTGTTACAAGCTTGTCCCAGGAATCATCTAATATTTCAGGTGCAGATAGCTACATAAACAGAAGTAGAAATATTAAAATTTTGTCTATTTTTTCACAGGTATTGCGTGAATTTTTTCCGATCATCCACTCTTTCCGTATCTCCTTTCTTGTCTACATGATGCCCGCATCTCGTGGTCGTGCGGTAGCGTTCTCGCTTCCCACGCCCGGGATCCCGGGTTCGATTCCCGGCGGGGTCAGGGATTTTCTCTGCCTCGCGATGGCTGGGTGTTGTGTGCTGTCCTTAGGTTAGTTAGGTTTAAGTAGTTGTAAGTTCTAGGGGACTGATGACCATAGATGTTAAGTCCCATAGTGCTCAGAGCCATTTGAGCCATTTGTCTACATGATGAAAGTATTAAGACCCCAAATTTTCTTAAAAAGACATTCCCCATAGAGTAATTACGTTATACTAGTAGCGATCTCGTCACGTACATTTTACCCATTTACTTACGTTATACTAAAAAACTTTGTGTTACTACTGTTCGTGGGAAATATCTTTACTGATGGCTTTGTCTCATCTATAACTTTTAATTTTATTCGCACGCAATGTTCCAATAATACTTTAAGTTGTCTGTACATCATTGTAGCCGGCCTGGGTGGTCGAGCGGTTCTAGGCGCTACAGTCTGGAACCGCGTGACCACTACGGTCGCAGGTTCGAATCCTGCCTCGGGCATGGATGTGTGTGTTATCTTTAGGTTAGTTAGTTTTAAGTAGTTCTAAGTTCTAGGGGGCTGATGACCTCAGAAGATAAGTCCCATAGTGCTCAGAGCCATTTGAACAACATTGTGCCTCTGCGGTGTTACGCTTCATCACGAAACCTACTTTTATGCAGTCCGCGTATTCAGAATGAGATTTTCACCCTGCAGCGGAGTGTGCGCTGATTTGAAACTTCCTGACAGATTAAAACTGTGTACCGGACCGAGACTCGAACTCGAGACGGTAGAGCACTTTAACCCGAGTGAAAAGTCCCAAGTTCAAGTCTCGGTCCGGCACACAGTTTTAATCTGCCATGAAGTTTCAGTCCGCGTATTCTTCTTATAAATCTACACAACTGGCTCATTATATCTTGTATATCAGCCTATTGTTTAATTTGTTCACTTACAGTACTTGTACAGTGCCCACCTCCCTGCACGCTCAGTTAAATTATTGGTTTAAGGCAAGGGAAGTGCTTTACTTACTCCTATAAACAGATAGCATTAGATAGATTTAATCCATATATAGAGCCAAAATTTTCGGTAACGATGAATATCATGCATCGCAGATCATAAGGTTCCTTAAAAACGTAATCTCTTATTTTAAATTCTTACTACTCGTTACCATGGTACTTCGTCCATAAGTCACGTTCTTGGTGGACATTGCATCAGCTGTAGACTAGAAGCCCCCTGGTGCTGTTTCATCTGTTTCCTAAGATGGCATACCAGGATGTTCTCAACCCTCTTTTTTCATCTTGGTTTGCTCTCTTAGTTTCTTAAACTGTGTTTGTAAGCCGAGTGGCTTTCGTTAGCGCCGCCCAGTCTACATTGGTGAGCAGCTTTCGCGGTGTGTCGATAGATGGCACGGCAGATGTCATTCATCACCTACTGTCTTCTCTGCAGCTTGCTTGAGCATGGCTAGTTAAAGGCGGCTGCAAAGACATTTTCTTATTTACCCCGTCAAGTACCATGAATGTTGGAGGGGTGCTTACGTAAGTCTTAGTAATATGCGTTCATGTTACGCTGAGTAGAAAAATGGACTACCTACCTCTGGACGCGCCCTGATCCGACACGTCTTACATGATTTGTACAAAGGAAGCAGCTGAAATGTTTCAGGGTAAAGCTCATATAGATGTTCTCCACATTATTGTCAGAGTATTTTGCAAGGAGAACGTCAACTCTCTTCCAATGCTTCCCCACTTACGAGGGTTTGTGATAAAGTTTTGATTACTACTACCAAAAACGAAGTTACGTACTAATTTTTTTGTTTTGTTTTCAGACTTATGTCGGCGAAACATCGCCATAGCACATCGGTAGAGGAACCAACACAAAACGGTACAGCCGTACTGTAGTTTTTTGCTAGTGGAGTATTTTGTGGTTGACACGCTGACACAATCCGTGCTGAGTTGGTGGAAGTGTACGGCAACAATTCACCATTATATGGTACAGTGGTTAGGCGGCGCAGACGCTTCCAATGTATTCAGAATAGTCTAAATGACGAAGAATGAAGCGGTAGACCATCTATGCGTGAAGAAAAAAAATCGCAAGAGAAACGATGAAAACCAGAGAATCGAAATCGTGGTGATAGTGGAAAAGGCGAAAAATCAGTCACGGTGTTACACTTGCTGATTTTCGGGGTATCAGATTTTCCTTCATCACCGTGTCCTCTTGACATGAAGAAATCATTCTATGGCGAGCGTTTCCAGACAGACAACGAGATTGTTTTGGACGTGGTAGATCTCCTGAATAGCCAAAGTACAGTCTTCTATAACCAAGGTCTCCGCCAAGGTATTAATCTGAGGAAAACGATTCGGATTGAAGAATGTGCATGTAAAGACGTATGTAAGGAAGGCCTAACACCATCGCCAAGTTTCGTGGTCACAGCCTGAATTTTTGAGCTAGTAATTATAGCTTTTTGACCACCTGTATCCCTTCTAACGCTCGTTGTCGTGTTACACTGTACGTTAGCGACTTTCTTCGTAGGTTTTGTTTCCCTGCGCTGGTTTGCTATCAGAACAATAGAATCTCTTGAATATATTCATGTGAAATAACCGACACCATACAACGGCAAGCTCTGCTCTCCGTGTGTGACGCTTAACACATTTTCATCCACATTAGACGACGTTAACATAACAATCAAGGTAAACCACACTGTTTGACATCTTATGTGCTCCATTTATCGTTCTTTTTTACGAAAATTTTCGCTACAAACACCAATATTTTTACATAAGCATAGACAGAGAGTCAATTCCACTGGCAAATTCAAAGTACATAAAACACAATGGAGCAAGATGCTTTATAACAACCAACAAACATTTTCTTTAAAAATTTGTTTCAATATAAGATAATGCAAGGTTCTGCTGAAAAGTAATGATTGCTAATTTTTAGATGAAAAATGTTATAGCTTCTTAAACAAAACAGATGTTATTAACATTCTGCATCAGCCGGAGTGGCCGTGCGGTTCTAGGCGCTACAGTCTGGAGCCGAGTTACCGCTACGGTCGCAGGTTCGAATCCTGCCTCGGGCATGGATGTGTGTGAAGTCCTTAGGTTAGTTAGGTTTAAGTAGTTCCAAGTTCTAGGGGACTGATGACCTCAGAAGTTAAGTCCTATAGTGCTCAGGGCCATTTGAACCACTTCTTTTTTAACAAAAAGATGATTCTAGTTTCAAAAAAACTGGATGGTTTACTGAACTGAAAGAGCTTCACAGATTGAGCAAGCAGTTAATCAGTTTGGCATTGATTGACAGAGATGTTGGATGTCCTTCTGAGGCATATAGTGTCAAATTAGGTCTAACTGGAGCATTAGATCGCCAAAATTCCGAGCCTATTAGAGGCCCCTGCCCATAATATTCCAAACGTTCTCAATTAGACAGTGATCCGGTTACGTAGGGTGGGTTTGGCAAGCACGAAAACAAGCCGTAGAAACACTTGCCATGTGCTGGCGGGCATTACCTTTCTGAACGTAACATTACGAGGGCTTGCCATGAAGGGTAACAAAACAGGGCGTAGAATATCGTCGACGTACTGCTGTTCGCTAAGGGTGCCTCGGATAACAACCAAAGGTACCCTGCTATGAAATGAAATGACACCCCAGAGCATCACTCTTGGTTGTCGGGCCGTATGATGGGCGACAGTCGCGTTGGTATCCCACCACCGTCCAGGGCGTCTCCAGTCATGTATTCGGCTTATAATCTCATTGACTGGAATAGAAATGTCTTCAGTGGTGAGTCCCGCTTCTAACTGAGACCTGATGACAAGCTAAGGTATCTTGAGACTCCCGGACAGCGGTGGTATACCACTTGACGGCCTGGCAACGAAGAGTGATGATATGGGGCGCCATTTCATTTCATACCAAAACCACTTTCGCTGTGATAGGCGTCACCCTAACAGCATAGCGGACGTCGACGATATTCTACGGCTTGTTTTATTGCCCTTCATGCCAAGTCATACTGGGCGTACATTTCAACAAAGATCACGCCAGCCCGCACACGGCGAGAGTTTCTACTGCGTCCGCAAGTAAGGTCGCTGCAACTCTCTAGCATTATGGGTAGGGCCCTCCAACCATCTCGGGCTTTTGAGGATCAAATGCGCCAGTTTTTACAGAATTTGCCACTATATCCCTCAGGAGGACATCTAACAACTCTATCAGTCAAAGCCAAGACGAATAATTGCTGCCATAAGGGCCACAGGTGGACCAACGCGTTATTGACTTGCTCAATTTGTGAAGATCTTCCTCTTGAACAAATCATTCCGTTTTTCTCAATCATTTGTTTGTCTTAACATATACAGGGCGAGTCACAAGTCCTTGGACACCTACATAAGTTTGAAGATTAAAGGGAACATTGAAATGTGATGATGGCAACATAGGTTTGACGTGGGACCACAACTTTTGCAGTGAATGTCATTCGTGGCCGCCATCTTGAAATCCGCCATTTTGGATTCAAGTCACTTTTTTTAAATGGGAACGGGGTTGTATGACACATCAAATAACACTCGCTTGAGCTCTGGAATTGAGTGGTGTAACTTTTTTTGTCTATCTTGTACAGTTTAGAAGTTATTAATGTGGTTGCGGCGTCTGCAGTTGTACATTGTACGGGATGGACAACACGTAGAACATATGTTGTAGCATTCGGTATGAAGGTAATTTCCCAGATTTAAATATTAATAGCCTCTAAACAGTACAAGATCAAATTACACCACTAAATTCCAGAGCTCAGACGAGTGTTAGTTGATGTGTCATACACCCCCCCCTTCCCATTTAAAAAAAATGACTTGGATCCAAAATGGAGAATTTCAAGATGGTGGCCATGAATGACATTCACTCCAAAAGTTGCGGCACCACATCAAACCTATGTTAACATCATCACATTTCAATTTTCCCTTCAATCTTCCAACTTATGAAGGTGTCCAAGGACTTTTGACTCGCCCTGTACATTACATCTGCCGATTTCCGTCCCATACGCATAATTCTTTCGAGTTGCGTCATTTCTTTTGTCTTAGAGTGAGTCTTATTTATGAGACGTTTTGAAACATTACCGTGCAATTTGTAGAAACGATCAACCTGTCCCTTACCGTAGATTACAGCCTGGTGTCTTCAGATAACATGAGCATAGTGCAGCGAGAAACGAATCGATGCGGAATGAGGGAAGACGGCAGTGTACGTAACGCGTGTGCAGCAAGTGCAAGCCTGCGGCCTTCGACTCGCTCTCACTTACGCAATATGCCAGGCTGCAGGCTGCAGACGCAAGCCAACGCCCTGCGCACGACTCTGTCTGACGCTGCCAGCTTGCGTCGGAGGTCGTTACGCTCGAGTAAGACCCTGCCACCTGGTCGAGGTTGCGGCGCCAAATGGCTGGTTCCCCGCTCTGCAATTACTTGCGTGTCCGACTTTGAACTTGAACGTCTCACGGACGGGCTTTCAGCTGTATTGTTCGGTCCAGCTGTCTACAAATTGTAAAGGAAACTTTTTTACAGGTTGCGCGATTGCGCCTCCAGAGATGGGAATAGTATCAATGTAGAGAATAATAACTTTGAAACTTGCTTGCGAATTAAAACAGTGTGCCAGGCCATGATCCGAACACGAAACCTGTGCCTTTCTCGAGAAATGCTATATCGGCTGAGTTATCAGGCACGACTACTCTCGATTTCTTCCTCTCCCCCTCCCCTCCACCCCGCCGTCCACGTTCAGCACACACTTTTAATCGGCCAGGGAGTTTCAGATCAGTGCACATTCCACTACAAAGTGGAATAATAAGTTCGTAGCAAATCACAAACATGTCTTTAATGTACCGGGTGATCAAAAAGTCAGTATAAATTTGAAAACTTAGTAAACCACGGAGTAATGTAGATAGAGAGGTAAAAACTTGACACACATGCTTGGAATGACATGGGGTTTTATTAGAACCAAAAAGAAAAAACAAAGTTCACAAAATGTCCGACAGATGCGGGTCGTTTGGTGGTGATCGTGTGCTCAGCCGCCACTTCCGTCATGCTTGGCCTCCCATGTCCCCAGACCTCAGTCCGTGCGATTATTGGCTTTGGGGTTACCTTAAGTCGCAAGTGTATCGTGATCGACCGACATCTCTAGGGATGCTGAAAGACAACATCCGACGCCAATGCCTCACCATGACTCCGGAGGTGCTTTACAGTGCTGTTCACAACATTATTCCTCGACTACAGCTATTGTTGAGGAATGATGGTGGACATATCGAGCATTTCCTGTAAAGAACATCACCTTTGCTTTGTCTTACTTTGTTATGCTGATTATTGCTATTCTGATCAGATGAAGCGCCATCTGTCGGACATTTTTTGAACTTTTGTATTTTTCTTTTTTTTTGTTCTAATAAAACCCCATGTCATTCCAAGCATGTGTGTCAATTTGTACCTCTCTATCTACATTATTCCGTGATTTATTCAGTTTTCAAATTTATACTGAATTTTTGATCACCCGGTACATAAGTTTAACATTATTTTGATACCCATTTTTGCCATTCAGGCGGATAAGAGCTAGTTTGTGTGTGAGAAACCAGATTACGTTCCCTGGAATCTCGGCGAGGGAGATGAGCTCGCGTCCAGGATGAGCGAGTTGTTTTCAGCAACTCACCTCTTATCAAATGGCTCTGAGCACTATGCGACTTAACTTCTGATGTCATCAGTCGCCTAGAACTTAGAACTAATTAAACCTAACTAACCTAAGGACATCACACACATCCATGCCCGAGGCAGGATTCGAACCTGCGACCATAGCCGTCACGAATTTCAGACTGAAGCGCCTAGAACCGCACGGCCACACCGGCTAGCCACCTCTTATCCTTTTTATTTCATTTCTGATTTCACACATACCATCTACTTATAACTCCTTTTTCAGCTCACTGATACTGAAATCCATTACATATTTAAAATAGCCCATACTATTACTGTGATTCAGGATCTTGTGCTGATTTGGTGTGATCGAATATCCTTCCATTCTAGAGGTCTTTTTTTTTCTTTTTTTTTTTTTTTTTTTTTTTTTTGTAAGAAGCTTTAATGCGGGCGGTAATTCTGTGTATTTTTGAAATTAACGATAATTCCCCCCCCCCCCCCCCCCCGTCACCTCCGGATGTAGAAAATTAATCTCCTTTCGAGGCTTCTGGTTTGCCTTTTCGCAATGTTACCGAGCATATGGTGCCGTGGTAAATGTTCTGAACTACAGTCGTATTCGGGAGGAGACCGTTCTTATATAGTCGAACTTCCCTAGTGCCACGGTACGTCCTCGAAGACGAAGGCCAATTTAATACCTTATTCTTTTAAAATATGTAATTTTGCTGAGTTTCTAATGTTTTCGACGTCGACTGGGCGTTAATTTCTAGGCTAGCTTCCTTCCTCAGGGCTCATGTTTGGTACAGAGCTGCTGCGTCTCATCCTACAATCTATGTGTATGGTTCCAAAAACAGTGTCATTTACGCCTTGTAGTCTATCGAGAGATATCTAACTATCTTTTTCTCCCAGACACTTACACAAGACAAATTACTATCTATGTTGCCGGCCGGAATGGCCGGGCGGTTCTAGGCGCTACAGTCTGGAACCCAGCGACCGTTACGGTCGCAGGTTCGAATCCTGCCTCGGGCATGGATGTGTGTGATGTCCTTAGGTTAGTTAGGTTTAATTAGTTCTAAGTTCTAGGCGACTGATGACCTCAGAAGTTAAGTCGCACAGTGCTCAGAGCCATTTTCTATCTACAGGGTGTTTAAAAAATGACCGGTATATTTGAAACGGCAATAAAAACTAAACGAGCAGCGATAGAAATACACCGTTTGTTGCAATATGCTTGAGACAACAGTACATTTTCAGGCGGACAAACTTTCGAAATTACAGTAGTTAAAATTTTCAACAACAGATGGCGCTGCAAGTGATGTGAAAGATATAGAAGACAACGCAGTCTGTTGTACGCCATTCTGTACGTCGTCTTTCTGCTGGAAGCGTGTGCTGTTCACAACGTGCAAGTGTGCTGTAGACAACATGGTTTATTCCTTAGAACAGAGGATTTTTCTGGTGTTGGAATTCCGCCGCCTAGAACACAGTGTTGTTGCAACAAGACGAAGTTTTCAACGGAGGTTTAATGTAACCAAAGGACCGAAAAGCGATACAATAAAGGATCTGTTTGAAAAATTTCAACGCACTGGGAACGTGACGTATGAACGTGCTGGAAAGGTAGGGCGACCGCGTACGGCAACCACAGAGGGCAACGCGCAGCTAGTGCAGCAGGTGATCCAACAGCAGCCTCGGGTTTCCGTTCGCCGTGTTGCAGCTGCGGTGCAAATGACGCCAACGTCCACGTATCGTCTCATGCGCCAGAGTTTACACCTCTATCCATACAAAATTCAAACGCGGCAACCCCTCAGCGCCGCTATCATTGCTGCACGAGAGACATTCGCTAACGATATAGTGCACAGGATTGATGACGGCGATATGCATGTGGGCAGCATTTGGTTTACTGACGAAGCTTATTTTTACCTGGACGGCTTCGTCAATAAACAGAACTGGCGCATATGGGGAACCGAAAAGCCCCATGTTGCAGTCCCATCGTCCCTGCATCCTCAAAAAGTACTGGTCTGGGCCGCCATTTCTTCCAAAGGAATCATTGGCCCATTTTTCAGATCCGAAACGATTTCTGCATCACGCTATCTGGACATTCTTCGTGAATTTGTGGCGGTACAAACTGCCTTAGACGACACTGCGAACACCTCGTGGTTTATGCAAGATGGTGCCCGGCCACATCGCACGGCCGACGTCTTTAATTTCCTGAATGAATATTTCGATGATCGTGTGATTGCTTTGGGCTATCCGAAACATACAGGAGGTGGCGTGGATTGGCCTCCCTATTCGCCAGACATGAACCCCTGTGACTTCTTTCTGTGGGGACACTTGAAAGACCAGGTGTACCGCCAGAATCCAGAAACAATTGAACAGCTGAAGCAGTACATCTCATCTGCATGTGAAGCCATTCCGCCAGACACGTTGTCAAAGGTTTCGGGTAATTTCATTCAGAGACTACGCCAAAGTATTGCTACGCATGGTGGATATGTGGAAAATATCATACTATAGAGTTTCCCAGACCGCAGCGCCATCTGTTGTTGACAATTGTAACTACTGTAATTTCGAAAGTTTGTCTGCCTGAAAATGTACTGTTGTCCCAAGCATATTGCAACAAACGGTGTATTTCTATCGCTGCTCGTTTAGTTTGTATTGCCGTTTCAAATATACCGGTCATTTTTGAAACACCCTGTATGTTAGTCACGCATCTGCAGCTACAATAACAACTCCGGCTGTATTTCTTAACTGCATCATAGTCTCTAGCACTTTATCAGCATAGCCTTCCAATAAGGCGGCATTTGTAAGTCATTCTCTTCAGGATAGGACTGTTTATTGACAAGATGGTTTCTGGTCGAGGAGAAAAGAAGAAATACTAAAACTCGGTACTTCATCTATTTGATAAAATGTTCTCGGAAAGTTAGAGATTCATTGGTAAGGTCCTCTACGCGTTAACGTTATCTCTGTACTATTAGCTTACCTAAGACGTGTGTTTGTGCTCTATGAGAATCGTTAAACATCTAGCTGGCAAAAAGCACATGAACGGAATAGCTGAAACCGGATGGCTTACTAGTATTCGGGTTTTGTATACTTAATTTAATATTTCAATTTATAGGTAAAATACGAACCTTACAAAAGGTCGTGTAAATTAACAGTGGAATGTAATGTGGTTCTGCAGACAGATACGTTGATAATACGTATGTGTCAATCCATTGTATGGAACAGAGTCGAAAGCTATCGACGCACAGAGAAAGGCTATGTCCGAGACCTCGCCTGAGCCGGTAAGAACTCCTCACCGTCAAATGTCAGTCTGACTTTCACCTGGGGAAAACCCGTTTCCTCAGGCGACCGAACGCCTACCAGCTCAGGGAACCTTCACTTACCGATGAGCTTGCAAGGTAGAACAGGTGTGTATCGAAGATCTGCTCAAGCTCTACTCCAGTCTTTTCTGTTAATAACTTCCACAGCAAACAGATGAATCACACACAACTGACGTAATAGGAATACACCGACACAGGATACAGTCTGAAGGACGGTGTTAAAGGTGTCCATAGTACGTACATTACCCCCTTTTCCGGGTTTTCAGTTTTTTTCTTATTTTAGCCGCTTCCTTCCAACAAAAAAGCATCTCCAGACGATAAGTGCTGAAAGAGCTTTTTCTGGAAGTAGATGTGTGAAATAGATATCCATCGTTTTTAGAGTGAAATACTGGATATTCAGATGTTATCAAACGAAGATTTCTCTCCAAATAAATGAAGAAACTAGAGCTAGTATTTAGCTAACCCACGCACAGCTGTATCATGTGCATTATTTTTGGTTAAATGGCTAAAAAATAATTACAGTAACAACAGCTTCGTTAGTATCGAAATAATCAGGCTAAATGTAACAACAGAAAAGAGTACATAATTACACATAGTTCTTGGGATAGCGTTTGATATTCCCAAAATAAGATTAAATGAATCGCAATGCAATCTTAACAGGGTTGTGTTTCTACCTCATGAAAATACTTGGGAAGAAAATTAGGCCTATGGAGGAACAGGAATTAGACCTGTGGAGAAACATATACGCATTTAAAGCCTCATGAGAAGCAAAACATACTTGAAATGCGTTGCCGTCTAATTTAAAACAGTACAATGAGTGGGTGGTAATCATAAAGTGATTGAATGAATAAACGAAATTGCTTTACAAAATAGTTTGTTTACAGATGAAACGTGTAAAGTCATAGTGGAAGATTGAACAACAAATGAAGGAGGAGGATTAGCAGCAAGTTACGTGAAACGGAATCAGTTTTCGCCAGCTTAGAGAAAAACGATACCTGCAGATAGGACTTGTTTAGTCATTAGAAGAACAAACAATGTTTCTATTTGTGTTCAAAATATGGAAGAAGTTGACAGAGGATAGTCGAACTATTACAGTTGAGTTTCGAAGCTAAATTGTACTAACAAAGTGTTCTAGGATGCAACAAGTGCATAGTTCACCAGCTCTATTTCTGTGATATCGTCTGCTTACTGAAAACAGCGAAGCTAATCCAAACCAGTCCTGTTATACTCATATTGGACACTAAACACACAGATACTTAGTGCATCAAAAAATCCTGTTGCCATACGAGGCGTGCTGAAAGGCTACGTCTTTGCAGCATGAGGCGTGCTGAAAAGTAATGTGAAAACTCTTAAAGTCATATAAATAAAACGAACATTAGTAACATACTGGAACCCCATGTCGCTAGTGAGCTCCGAACTGTGCCGTGCAACATGGCGGTGTGCAACCTAACTACGTTTCGAATTTGAAGAGTTCGTCCACACGTGAAGCACGCTCTCCTTCGCTATGACAATGACAGACCACACACGAACGCTGCAACATCTGAGACAATCTGACGCCTTGGGATCACTGACATCGCTTACCCTCCAAACACTCCCGACCTGGCCCCATCCGATTTCCAAGTGTTTAAGAACTTAAGGAACTTCTTCGAGGACTTCACTCTGATAGCGATGAAACGGTGCAAGCAGAGATGAGGTCGTGCCTCCGTCAACAGAATGAAACATTCTACAGTGATAGTATCAACAAAGTGGTCCCTCGTTAGCGAAATTTGTTCGTCGTCTGAGTGACTATGTTGAGAAATAAACATGTAGACATGAAGAATAAGGATGAGTAATATTAGTAACGTATGTTTTATCTCAAAAGTTTTAGGAGTATACAAATAAAAAATTTCGAGGCATTTCTTTTCAGCACACACTCACTATGAGCGCTTAAAAATATCGAAGAAGCTGAGACACCTATTGCAATCATTGATCTTGTGACGGCTGGTCTCATTGTATGAGTGTTTGGTATTTGTAGCAAAATTTGATCAAGACGCCAGTGCACTGCATAAGTAAACTAAAAATATAATGACTTAACAGACACAATCGAATATTTGTCTTACAATGGATTGTCACAGAAAGTGCAGGAAATCTCAGAAAAAGAAATGAAACTCCCAGAAAGGGAGTAGGAAACGAAATAAAAGTTAAGGGGGTATGTGATGTTCTTTCAGTGACTGCAAAATGAGTCAAATTTAAGAACAACTTGTTAATATGATCTCACTTGTCAATATAAAGTTGTACCCATCCTGGGCTGTATGTATACACTGAATCGGTTTGGAAGGATATAATAAAACTTTTGGATCCTCTCATAAGACGTGCATTTCCACAATTGTTGCCAACACACAGGACGGTAACCTGCTAGTCCGGCTGCTACCAGTCTCGGACCACTGATGCAAGATGATACAGATCGTGGCAGGGAGTTCATTACCTCTTCTCGGGTGGTAGACGCAAGTATGATGTGGTAACGATGTTCTTGGTGTACGATATGGCCATTTTCCCTTCTGGCAGTCAGTCGTAACTTTGACGGTGAGTATACCTGTCTTCACATTACGATGCGATCCAACCTCAGGCCTCTCTCACATTCGGATGCCCCACAAATCCGGATACTGCACGATTCCACCAGTCGACCAAATGGAGACCCACAAACTCTCGCATTTACTGATGATGCTGTCTCACAAAGGTACGTGGCATCTCCTTGCCCTTCACAGTGGTTACTGAACATCTGACGCTGTTCCTGCCCCTTATGTGTCGTACGAGGTCAAATGACAACTCTATACACGATCAACACTAACATAGTCTGGTGGCCGTTCTATCGTTCACAGATAATTGAAGCCCGCATCTCGTGGTCGTGCGGTAGCGTTCTCGCTTCCCACGCCCGGGTTCCCGGGTTCGATTCCCGGCGGGGTCAGGGATTTTCTCTGCCTCGTGATGGCTGGGTGTTGTGTGATGTCCTTAGGTTAGTTAGGTTTAAGTAGTTCTAAGTTCTAGGGGACTGATGACCATAGATGTTAAGTCCCATAGTGCTCAGAGCCATTTTTGAACAGATAATTGAAACTCTAATTGTTTACATACTTGACGATGCTGTGTACATGTACGAAGTTCCATTGACATCCGACCATGCCTTTTGAGATGCTTAACCTTTTTTGTCAGGTACTCTATAAACTAAAAAGAATAAATCCAAACGAACAAGACAGTTTGTCGTTTCAATCTCAGAGGTGGTTGTGCCATTTGCAAAATATGCATCAAAAATATTTACTATAGCTAACTTACAAGCGTTTCTACATGACGTGAACACCGACGTAAGCCAAAAGTTCAGCGAATAGAGAATCATTGTCAGCTCAGATGGTTCAAATGGCTCTAAGCACAATGGGACTTAACATCTGAGGTCATCAGTCCCCTAGACTTCGAACTACTTAAACCTAACTAACCTAAGGACATCACACTCATTCCTGCCCGAGGCAGGATTCGAACCTGCGATCGTAGCAGCAGTGCAGTTCCGAACTGAAGCGCCTAGAAACGCTCAGCCACAACGGCCGGCTCATTGTCAGCTAATAACAGCATTTTTATCTTCTCCCTGTGATTTACTACCCTTGGCCAAATACACGGCCCAGTTGCATTGATGTAACCATCACCTACGTTAGACGTCAACGTACAATAACAACTCACGGGTTCAAATGGCTCTAAGCACTATGGGACTAAACATCTGAGGTCATCAGTCCCCTAGGACTTAGAACTACTTAAACCTAACTAACCTAAGGACATCACACACATCCATGCCCGAGGCAGGATTCGAACCTGCGGCTGTAGCAGCAGCGCGGTTCCGGACTGAAGCGCCTAGAATCGCTCAGGAACAGCGGCCTGCCAACTTACAGGCGGTAAGTGGCAGCACTAGCAGTGGAAGTTACATAAAGTGTGTTGAGGGGACGCGGAAAACAGTGCAGTCGTTGTCCTAATGCCGAAAAGGAGCGGTTTATTTGACGTCCAAATGGACATGATCATTGACTTTCGGATCAATGGTGGAAGCACTTCCGAAACGGCTAAGTTTTCAGCCTGTTCGTGTGCCACCGTGATTAAAGTGTACCGTGCATGGCAAAATGGCGCTATCCAAAACCTGCGCCGAGGCAGCTGTGGTACGCAACGGTGTGAACAACGGCTTTGGAGAAGAGTACGGGCCGATAGAAGTACCACAGCTGAGCAACTGATAGCCCATATGAGCCAAGGGGCTACCAACAGTGTCTCCTCAACAACCGTTCAGTGAGCACTGCTGCTTATGGATCTGGGTCATGAACCTATGTACCAATGCTGACTGCTGTTCATCGGCGACGAAGACAAGAACTGACACGCAAATACCGCAACTGGACATCCACTGAGTAGCGAAAAGTGGCCTTTTCAGATGGATTGTTTTATCCTCCATGAGATAGATGGCCTTTGGCGTGTCCGGCGTGAAACATCTGAAAGCAACACATCCTGCAACTGTTATGGTCTGGGAAATGTTTTCGTGGAATTCCATGGGTGATCTCGTCATTCTGTGAGGCACACTGGATCAACACAAGTATGCATCTATCTTTGGGGACTGTCTCCATCCCTAAATATCGTTTATTTTTTCTCAGCGCTCTGTGATCTATTAGCAGTTCAATGCAACATGTCACACAGCTCGCTGTGTACGTGCGTTGTTTGAAGAGCACTAGTATGAGTTTACCATACTCCCTCGGCCACCAAACTCCCCTGTTTTAAATCCAATTGGGAATCTGTGGGAACACTTTGATTGTCTGCCATGGATCCTCAACCGAGAAACTTAGTGCAGCTGGCCATGGCCCTGAAGTCGGCATGGCGCTATGCCCCTGCGATATCTTCCAGAACCTCATTGACTCTCTCTTCCTGTACTTCTCGAGTTTTTGGCAGCTGGTCACATTAATGTGACTGGACACTGCAGATCCTTTTCATGATTGTTTGGTGGATGATAAAGAGTTTTGGCTTCTAGCGAAATCAAAACATCTTAACTGTTTTCTATGAAAATTAAATTGGGTGTCCTCTGTTGACTTCTATGTAAATTATATTTTATCCTTCTTTCGTAATGTCAGATATTCCGTCAATGCGTATTGCCCCAACGAAATCTTGTTTAATTCGTGCTGTTTAAACAGTTGATTCCGTATTCTATGCAACATTTGCACGACTTCTATCCTAATAATGTGGAACGAGTAAGTTTACAGGTGATGCACACATGATTTACTTGCGTATCTATCTACATGACAGCCATTATCTGATTAGTGAATGTCATAAACGCTTCAGTTTCATAGAGAAAAATATCAGTAGCTACTATACTACTCCAGCTGAATATTTGTACAGATTTTGTAGTCATTGCTTCGTTACAGATAACTGCATCATTTGCGCAAAATGTGATGGTGCTATTAATATTTTCTGCAAGATTGTTAACACAGAATATGAATAATAAAGGCCGAAATGCACTTCTCTAGGGCACACCTGAAATTAGGTGCGTCTTCCCAGCCAAGAAATCCTCAATCCAGTCGCATATTGAGTTTGATACCCCATTTCGATACTACCGTAGATGTGACACTGAGTCAAACGCATTATCGCACTAAAGAAATATAGCATCTACATGTCTACTTGGATCCATGCGTTTCAGTATGACATATGCGAAGGGCTTCAATTCGGTTTCACGTGATCGATGTTTTCGGAATGCATATTGGTTAGCATGGAGGTCATTATGTTTGAGATGCCTCATTACATTTGAGCTCAGAGTACGTTCCAATATTCTACAGCAAATGGATGTCAAGGATTTTGGATGGTAGTTTTGTGGGTCACTGTTGCTACGCTTTTTGTAGACGTGTGTGACCTGTCGTTTCTTTTAACGACTGGGCACGGATATCTGTCCGAGGCATCTTGGGTATATCACGATTAAAAGAGGGGTCAAATCAGCCTTAATTTCGGTATGGACTCTGACAGAGATTCCATTGGGCCCTGATGCTTTTGTCAGTTTAAATCAAATCCACTGAAACTAATATCTGTTTCACTTATCTTTGCAGTCACACGAGAAATAAATTGAGGCAGTAATAATGGATTTTCGTTTTGCACAGGAACATGAACTCTGGACCTTGCCGACGTGGGGTGGCTTGCGTGACTCAACAATACAGACAGAAGTATGTTAGATATAACCACAATGCAGGGGTATCTATTCAGAGGCCAGACAAACATGTGCTTCCTGAATAGGGGCAGCAGCTTTTACAGTAGTTGCAGGGACAACAATCTGCATGATTTACTGGTCTGGCCTTGTAATATCTGACAACTTGACTTTGCTATGATGGTACTCTGTACGGTTAAAACCTTGAGGGAGTTACAGCCGTTATTTTTCCCGAGGTTACAGTATGATTAAATGATGATGGAACTTTCTTAGGTAATATGTTCCAGAAGTAAAATAGTTCGCCATTTGAATCTTCGGGGGATTCGGTGGGGTCTCATCATAAATAAGAAAGTAGGAATGCAGGTAATCTACTATGAACAGGAAAGTGATTGCACTATCATAGCCAAGACAGACACGAAGTCAACATCCACTACAGTAATACACGTTTATATGCCAACTACTTCCGCAGATGATAGAGAAATTGAAAGACTGTATGATGACATAAAATTGATTTGTCAGATAGTTAAAGGAAACGACGAATTAATTGTGATGGGGGACTGTAATTCGATTGTAGGAAAAGGAAAAAGCGGAAAAATAGTTGAAGAATATGGGCTGAGGGAAATGAATAAAGGGGAAAGCTGCTTGGTAGAATTTTGCACAGAGCACAGTTTAATCATTGCCTACAATTGGATTAAGAATTATGTAAAAATTTTGTGTACATGGAAGAGACATGGAGGCACTAGAAACGTTCGGACTGATTTTATAAGATAGAGATTTCGAAATTAGATTTTTAATTCTAAGACATTTCCACGGGCAGATGTGGTCTCTGAACATCATTTATCGGTTACACGAACTATAGAATAAAAATTGAAAGTCCAAAAAAGTTGGAATAAAAGGAAATGAGAGCTACATAAATTAAAAGAACAAGAGGTTGTTGAGAGTTTCAGAGGATTCATTGGACAACGATTGGCTGAAACAGACGAAAGGAATACAACAGAAAACGAATGGGTAGCTCTGAGAGTTGAAATAATGAAGGCAGCAGACGATCAACCAGGTACAAAGACAAGGCCTGGATACTGGATATCCCAGCTGATATTGAATTTAATTACCGAAATCAGACAACATAATAAATGCAAAAATGAAGTAGGCAAAAGAGAATACAGACATAAACAAAATAATATTGACCAAACAATTCCAAAATGGCTAAGCAGGAATGTCTAGAGGACAAATGCCAGGCTGTAGAAGCATATAAAAGCAGGAGAAAGGTAGACGTTGCCTACAGTAAGTTAAAGATTTGGAGAAAAGAGAAGCAGCTATATGAATATTGCGAGCTCAGATGGCAAGCAAGTACTAAGCAAAGAAGGGGAAGCTGAAAGCAGAGCAAAGGTATAAAAGGGCTATGAAAGGGAAATGAACTTGAAGACAGTATTATAGAAAGGGAAGATAAAGAGATAAATATGACACTGAGCGAAGAATTTGATAGAAAACTATAACAGCTAAAGCGATACAAGACCCCTGGAGTAGTCAGTACTCCTTCAGAATTATTGAGATCCCTGGGAGAGCCAGGCATAACAAAACATTGCCGCCTCCTATGCAAGATATACATAGGTTTGAAAAAGTACGGAAATATCGCCAGAAATGCATGCTTGAATATAAAAGAAATCGAAAGTCAAGACTACATGTAGCACTGTTGTATTTGACCACAAACATTACCTGTGCACTTTCCTGAGAACGATGCAAGTTTCAGTCGTGGTCAGAACAGTGTCCTGTGTAGTTGTACGTTCATTGTATTTGAGCTAAGTGAAATCTATCGTTGGCAAGTTAATGGTGCTCGTATGATGAGTGCTTCCGGAACCAAGGTAGCCGGAGTGTTTTGTGTTTTAAGAGCCACCGTATCGAGGATCTATACCGCATGCAGGGAAAGCGGAAGAACATTATCCGCTAACTCACAACGCGGTCGAAAGTGTGTGCTGAGTGAGCCTGACACACGGAAATTGAAGAGGACTGTGGCGAAAAATAAGCGGATGACAGCTGCAGGTGTCACACTCGCGAACCCTCTCAACCACAAAACAACACGAAGGAAGCTCCAGAATCATGGAATTGCATGGCGGACTGGAGTTCCACAACCACTCATTAGTGATGCAAATACTCGTACTAGGAAAACGTGATTCCAGAGCCATAAAACCTGGACTATGGAGCAATGTAAGTAAGTAATTTGGTCGGATGAGTTTTGTTTAAGACTGTTACAAACTTCTGGCTGAGTTTACGTCCCAAAACTGAAATATGGACGGGGTTCGCAGACGAAAAGGGTAGCCATATTATGGTATTCCATGGGCACCATGGTTACTTTGCAACGTCACATTACTGCCAAGGACGATGTGACCATTTTGGCTAATCATTTTCATCCCATAGTTCAATGTTTGTTCTCCAGTGAAGACGCGGCCCTGTTTACACAGCTCGAATTGTCCAGGGCTGATTTTGTGAGCACGAAGATGAATTGTCGCATCTACCACAGTCAGCAGATGTCAATGCTATTGAACAGTTGTAGTCTACGTTGAATAAAAGTGTGCATGATCGCTACCCACCCCCTCATCGTTACCGCCGGTCGCGGTGGCCGAGCGGTTCTAGGCGCTTCAGTCCGGAACCGCGCGACTGCTACGGTCGCAGGTTCGCATCCTGCCTCGTGCATGGGTGTGTGTGATGTCCTTAGGTTAGTTAGGTTTAAGTAGTTCTAAGTTCTAAGGGACTGATGACCTCAGATGTTAAGTCCCATAGTACTCAGAGCCATTTGAACCATCGTTACCGAACTTGCCACTATTCTGCAGGAAGAATGGTATACGATTCCCTTGAAAACGATACAGGACCTGCTTTTAACCATTCGGAGAGGACTGGAAGCTGTTTTGAATGTTGAACGTTTTTCTACACCGTATTGAGAATGGCAATGTGTCGTGTGTTTTACGATTCCAAATTTTTATACAACACATTTTTATATAACACTTGAAAAAGAATGTAATAGCGCCTTTTACTAAGAAGACCAATGTTTATGCGAGTGAGTGTTATTGAACTATTACTTTACTAAGTCATTGTTGCTATATACTGACATAAATTATTTGTAATAGCGTGGAAAAAACTTGCAGAAACCAACCTTAGGGAAGATACATTTTGGTTCCGTAGAAATGTAGAAGTTTCGCAAGACGGTGTTGATCCTGCGACTTTTGTTAGTGGATTGACTGAGTAGGGCAAACCCATATTAATGCACTAATAGATTTCGAGAAAGCTTTTGAGGATTCTTCGAGGTATGTACCGCCTATGCAACCAATTGAAGACAGTTGTTTGTTTGTTGCCATACGCGTTTCGCTTCATTTATTTCGGAAGCATTATCAGTGGCGATTTCTAACGCTGTTAACTCTTGTGTGTGGTCCTGGAGATATATTCGTTAGTTTCCATACTACAGCTGGCCTATTTCTGGCGTTCTTTCAACTTCCACTTTGTGATAAACAAAAACGTATGTTGATCACAAAAGGGAAAGTACAGGTGATATAAGAACGCCAGAAATCGGCCAGCTGGAGTATGGAAACTAACGAATATATCTCCAGGACCACACACATGAATTAACAGCGCTGGAAATTGCCACTGACGATGCTTCCCAAATAAATGAAGCGAAACGCGTATGGCAACAAACAAATTGGCTTCAATTGGTTGCATAGACGTTTCATACCTCCAACACTTTAAAGCAACTAAGGGAAAGACGGAAAACAGAAAAAATAACGGTTTTGAGGATGTCGACTGAAATATACGAGGGCGTCCTCAAAAGTAATGCCTCCGAAGTTTTATATGAAAACTCTTAAACCCTCTTAAATGAAACAAACTTTATTAAAATTCTCCATCTTTATTCTAAATCTCTACATATTTATATCACATGATCACCCAGCGATGAACACATTTCTGCCAACGATAGACCAGTTTGTTGATATCGTCACTGTAGAATGTTTGACTTTGTTGAAAAAGCCACAACCTCACCTCTGCTTGCACTGCTTCATAACTATCAAAGTGAAGTCCTCGAAAGTGTTATTTAAGTTTTGGAAACAGTCCAAGCTCAGTCACACACATTGACGTTAAGTCCACCGTTTCCTACATTCCGAGCACGAACATCCCAACGTCTCACATTACTAATGTCGATACAACGTTCACGGTACACAGTATGGATTTAAGTTGGGGGCACGTATTCTGAGGTTAGAAACTCGATTACATCACGCTGCTGCACACACACACCGACATACCACCATGTTACACGCTACGATTCGGAGCCCTCTAGCGGCAGAGGATTGTAACTTGTGCCAGTGAAGCGGGAAAGGCGATGAGTAATACGCATGAAATGTAATACCTCAACCAATATTGAGAACAGAATAAAAAATTCGTATTTTTCAGCACGTCCATGTACTCTTTGTACTTCTGAAGACTTCAGGGATAAAATACATGGACCGAAAGGTTACTTACAGCTTGTACAGAAACCATACAGCAGTTTTAAGAGTTGAAAGACACGAAGGTGGAGAAGTTAGTGAGATACCGTTGTAGCCTGTCTCTGATTTCATTCACGCTGTACATTGAGCAAGCTGTGAAGGTAAGGAAAGAGAAGTTGGTAAAGGGAATTAAAGCGCATGGTGAAGAAGTAAAAACTAGTGGTTTGCTGATGACATAGTAATTGTAACAGAAACAGCAAATACCTGGAAGAACAATTGAACTGAATCGGTAAATCAGTTAATGCTGAGGGAATCTGATTAGGAAATGAGACACAAAAACTAGCAGACGAGTTTAGCCATTTGGACACCAAGATTACTGACGATGGTGTAAATAGAGGTCTAAAATTGAAACTGACAATGGCAAGCAGAGAGTTCCAGAACGAAAGAAACATTCTAATATATTATTTAAATATGTGTGTTATAAATTCTTTTCTGTAAGTACTTGTCTGGAGTGTACTCTTATATGGCACTGAAACGTGGAAAATAAGCAGTGCAAACAAAAAGGAAACAGAAGTTTTGAAAAGTGGTATTACATAAGAATTCCGAACATAACATTAGCCGACTGGGATATCTAGTGAAGAGGTGCTGAATCGAACTGGGGAGAAAAGAGCGTTATGGTACAGCTTTGTTGTTTTCATACATCCTTAGGCTAAACGGAGTAGTTAATCTGCTTATGGAGGGAAATGTGAAGGGTAAAAATTGTAGAGTGAGCAAGGGTTGGACCACAGCAGGCAGATTCAGGTGGCTGTAGGTTGCAGTAGTTATGCAGAGTTGTAATGGCTTGCGCAGAAAAGGCCAGCATGGAGATTTAAATCAAAGCTGTCTTTGGACAGAAGACCACAACAACAACGACGACGACTATAACAAAAACATCTCAAACTGACAGATGCACTGATTTGTATCACAATCAATTTTAAAACAATTTGTATGTGTCTTCCAACTGGGGTAGGTGGGGGTAATAGTACACATTTTTTTTTTACTAAATATTTGAAAAAAATTGCAGCAATATATCAGCTACGCAGGCAAAACATAGTTTGACACCTTGGTAACATTGTGTAAAAGCTTCATTGTCATCCAATTATTATTACAATAATAATTTTGCGTACTCTTACGCCATGCTGTGGGGAATGAGAACGCTGGCCTGGGGCAAGAGTATGCAGCGTGTACTTTTACCCACAAATGAAGAAGTTAAAAGGGATTACAAATACACTCCTGGAAATTGAAATAAGAACACCGTGAATTCATTGTCCCAGGAAGGGGAAACTTTATTGACACATTCCTGGGATCAGATACATCACATGATCACACTGACAGAACCACAGGCACATAGACACAGGCAACAGAGCATGCACAATGTCGGCAGTAGTACAGTGTATATCCACCTTTCGCAGCAATGCAGGCTGCTATTCTCCCATGGAGACGATCGTAGAGATGCTGGATGTAGTCCTGTGGAACGGCTTGCCATGCCATTTCCACCTGGCGCCTCAGTTGGACCAGCGTTCGTGCTGGACGTGCAGACCGCGTGAGACGACGCTTCATCCAGTCCCAAACATGCTCAATGGGGGACAGATCCGGAGATCTTGCTGGCCAGGGTAGTTGACTTACACCTTCTAGAGCACGTTGGGTGGCACGGGATACATGCGGACGTGCATTGTCCTGTTGGAACAGCAAGTTCCCTTGCCGGTCTAGGAATGGTAGAACGATGGGTTCGATGACGGTTTGGATGTACCGTGCACTATTCAGTGTCCCCTCGACGATCACCAGTGGTGTACGGCCAGTGTAGGAGATCGCTCCCCACACCATGATGCCGGGTGTTGGCCCTGTATGCCTCGGTCGCATGCAGTCCTGATTGTGGCGCTCACCTGCACGGCGCCAAACACGCATACGACCATCATTGGCACCAAGGCAGAAGCGACTCTCATAGCTGAAGACGACACGTCTCCATTCGTCCCTCCATTCACGCCTGTCGCGACACTACTGGAGGCGGGCTGCACGATGTTGGGGCGTGAGCGGAAGACGGCCTAACGGTGTGCGGGACCGTAGCCCAGCTTCATGGAGACGGTTGCGAATGGTCCTCGCCGATACCCCAGGAGCAACAGTGTCCCTAATTTGCTGGGAAGTGGCGGTGCGGTCCCCTACGGCACTGCGTAGGATCCTACGGTCTTGGCGTGCATCCGTGCGTCGCTGCGGTCCGGTCCCAGGTCGACGGGCACGTGCACCTTCCGCCGACCACTGGCGACAACATCGATGTACTGTGGAGACCTGACACCCCACGTGTTGAGCAATTCGGCGGTACGTCCACCCGGCCTCCCGCATGCCCACTATACGCCCTCGCTCAAAGTCCGTCAACTGCACATACGGTTCACGTCCACGCTGTCGCGGCATGCTACCAGTGTTAATGACTGCGATGGAGCTCCGTATGCCACGGCAAACTGGCTGACACTGACGGCGGCGGTGCACAAATGCTGCGCAGCTAGCGCCATTCGACGGCCAACACCGCGGTTCCTGGTGTGTCCGCTGTGCCGTGTGTGTGATCATTGCTTGTACAGCCCTCTCGCAGTGTCCGGAGCAAGTATGGTGGGTCTGACACACCGGTGTCAATGTGTTCTTTTTTCCATTTCCAGGAGTGTAAATACACGGTGAAAGTAATTAGGTACTCATCTGACATAAAAGTTTTCTGAGTATCGTTCCGTGTCACAAGGTTATGACGCCGTACGATACTGAAAGTTTCATGTCAACTGACTCTGCCCCTGAAAGTCTACGCAATTATATTAGGTATTCTTTATTTTTCGGCGAGTTCAAGAAGTAAATGTCGTAATGATATGAGAGTAAGGACTTAAAAACCTTTATCGAGGGAAATGCAGTGCTGCACTCTTTCTTGTTCTTCCTCCAATGAACAAGTTTTTGGGAATCGGCCAAGGTGCTCACTAGCTTTGGCGGTTTTAAAACGTTTTCTTAACGCTCCCTCTGAAAACCAGAAGGTCTGGGCGCTTGCCGTACTGAGCTCACATTTTCAATAAGACCAACAGGTCGATGGCAGAGCAGCTCTTTTAATGGCTGACGATTTGATATTTTAGATCGGCTTTTGGAGCAAAGAAGCCACTATGGAGGACGCGACTATATTCACATGGTGTTTAAGAGGTAGATATGTTTGAAAACACCATTACCTAATATAAGAAACGCTATAGAAAAGAAAAATTAATTTAAGTTCTCTATGGTAAATAATGAAGCATATATGGTAAAAAATAATAAACAGACGCTTGAGTATGCTAGAAGGGACACACAAGTCAACAAACATGTTACAGAGTAAAAGTTCACAAACAGTTTCTTGGAGAAAAGAAAAATTAATTTAAGATCTCTAAGGTGAATAATGAAACATATACGGTAAATAATAATAAAAAAGACGCATGAATATGCTAGAAGGGCTACACAAGTCAACATACATGTAACAGGGCAAAAGTTCACAAGTAGTTTCTTGAAAGGTTAGAAGTACTGCGAATTTTTACCCGACTGGACGTGTATTCATTTACCCATTTTCTCTATTTTCTTTTTCTGCAGTCTGCAGATAACACACACAACTAAAGTCATGGAGATCAAGGAGAATACGAGAAGCTTATAGCCGCCAGTTGCGGTACCGAGTTTATCTAATTTTTAAATATATTTAGGTTCATCTAACACTCAATTAAAACTATAAAATTGTACATCGAAAACGCACAAAAGTGGCTTACCGCATTTTCTCCAGCCATAAGCGTCCATCTGCCACGAGGTTCAAGAATAGAACGGAGGAGACAATAACGTATGCTGTGCCATGTGGGAGACTAGTGATCTTCTGCTTTAGGGACCTGAAAACTTGATGCGTACTTTTGCTCCCATCTACCCAACTGGAAGACGGAGAATAGTGCGTGAGGTCGAACTATCTGTTTCTTAGTGACTGTAGAGAATACTCCAGATGAGCGTAATCAGGAATTTTGAAGTTGTCGGAGGGATGTGAAACAGTTATCTTGGCCTGGGATGTTATCTAGGAGCCCGCATCTCGTGGTCGTGTGGTAGCGTTCTCGCTTCCCACGCCCGGGTTCCCGGGTTCGATTCCCGGCGGGGTCAGGGATTTTCTGTGCCTCGTGATGGCTGGTTGTGTGCTGTCCTTAGGTTAGTTAGGTTTAAGTAGTTCTAAGTTCTAGGGGACTTATGACCACAGCCGTTGAGTCCCATAGTGCTCAGAGCCATTTGAACCATTTTGTTATCTAGGACATAGTTATTGACAATGTGGTAGAGAGCAGGATTACTACCAGTGAGTTGATGGAATGTCTTCGAAAATTCGGAATTTAGCTTTACGTTTGCTTATTTTTTGGAAGCAGTTCTGGATATTTCTTAGTTTTCGATAGGTTTCTGATATAGATGCGCATTTGTCGGTGTCGTGTGCGTGCGTACCAGTCGTATTGTCAGCTATTAGGAACATAACTGAGGCGATTCGTGGCGAAGAAGTACAGCTCTTGGAGACACTGTGGGGAATTTTGGATAGTTGGGCTTCATTTTGAAGAGAGTGGATGTGGTGACGTTCCCAATCATGCATCACCCAAAAATGTTGATAGATTTTGTGTCTCGTCCACATCACTGGACGAAAAATAGGAACAACAATCGTCTTGACTTTACTTAGGGAATCATCCTAGTATTCGTCTCACGTGATTTACAGCGGCTAGAAAGCGGGAAAACAAGACACTCTGATTTCACATGCTTCTGTTTATTCTTACTTCGAGACGGAGAACTAGTCAATGCTTCAGTTTCCTAACTTTACTGGAAGCAATTTCGCCTACACATTCACGAGAAAAACAATGCACAGAATATCCCTGCAAAAGGTGACGCCTGACCACTAGAACATCGCCTCGTATTGTGTTGTCGAGAAAATGACGGCACGGAAGTATGTAGGCTAGTAACTGCCGCAGAGAGTTGGTTGAGTCAGAGATACTGCGGTGAGGAAGGCGCCAGACGGCAGCGTGCTGGCAACCTGGCGTCAGTCAGGCGTCACCGGTCATCGCCCCGAGCGCTGGCGGGCTGAGCTGTGTGCGGCCTTGCACGTCCTCCAGCGTCCTAACGGGAAGCATCTGCATCCGCCGCGATTAAATTCCCGCCACCAGCGTCAAGGTCTCCTTTAAAAACCTCTCTCTAACAGCTCGACAGGTCTCGCTACACTCATGTATCCCACTGCGCACTTACCCTCTTTGCAGTATGTACCGGGTGATCAAAAAGTCAGTATAAATTTGAAAACTGAATAAATCACGGAATAATGTAGAGAGAGAGGTACAAATTTACACACATGCTTGGAATGACATGGGTCTTATTAGAACTAAAAAAAAGAAAAATACAAACGTTCAAAAAATGTCCGACAGATGGCGCTTCATCTGATCAGAATAGCAATAATCAGCATAACAAAGTAAGACAAAGAAAAGATGATGTTCTTTACAGGAAATGCTCAATATGTCCACCATCATTCCTCATCAATAGCTGTAGTCGAGGAATAATGTTGTGAACAGCACTGTAAAGCACCTCCGGAGTCATGGTGAGGCATTGGCGTCGGATGTTGTCTTTCAGCATCCCTAGAGATGTCGGTCGACCACAATACACTTGCGACTTCAGGTAACCCCAAAGCCAATAATCGCACGGACTGAGGTCTGGGGACCTGGGAGGCCAAGCATGACGAAAGTGGCGGCTGAGCACATGATCATCACCAAAAGACGCGCGCAAGAGATCTTACACGCGTCTAGCAATATGGGGTGGAGCGCCATCCTGCATAAACATCGTACGTTCCAGCAGGTGTTTATCAGCCATCTGGGGATGATGCGATTCTGTAACATATAGGCGTACCTCTCACCCGTCACGGTAGCAGTTTTGCTGTCCAGCGCCATCTGTTGGACATTTTCTGAACTTTTTTTTGTTCTAATAAAACCCCATGTCATTCCAAGCATGTGTGTTAATTTTTACCTCTCTATCTACATTATTCCGTGGTTTACTAAGTTTTCAAATTTATACTGATTTTTTGATCACCCGGTGTTTTCAGTGATCCGAAATATTCATCACAAACGTAGTTCCATATTTCCTCCTATAAAACATCGTTTAACGTGAATGTATCAGATGGTATGTCGAAAAAAAAGAGGAAAGTGTGCCCGGCACAACAAGCTCCCGATTATACGGGTAAGAGCGGACTCGAGACTGCATAGCAAACCGAAAAAACACGAGAAGATTCTGGTCCTACGTAAAATCAGTAATTGAGCCGAAGCCTTCTATCCAGTCACTCTTTACTAGTCTCGTTGGGCAACAGAAGATTTTTTTTTTCATTTTTCATTTCATTTATTGCAGATTTAGAGCAGTGTCAACATAAATTGTTTCTCATTCCAAGCAGATATTACGTTCAGCAATAAAAATAGAAGTAATAACAATTGGTTGGAAATAAAAATTAAATTAATTAACAGAAACAGAGGGTTTTAATAATTCATTGAAATTGAAGGAAGTTTAAAGATGATAAGAAAGATTGTAAATGAGTTGTTGATTCCGTCCACGAAAGTCCAGCAAATTGGGGGCGAATACCTAGAAGAGACATCGAGACATACGGCTACCGCTTGTTCTTGTTACTGAGCTATGTGCCAATATCAACTGTACCCCCTTAATATCACTCTAGGTACAATAACCCGTCAGGGCTTATTTAATAGGCGATTCAGTCAATAAAGTTGTTGTCATGATCTCTGTCTTATTGTCTGGATCAGCTTCACCATCTTCCTCTAATGTGTCTGCCATGTTGATTGTTGTGTCCTCGGTCTCATGTCAGGTTTATTTTTTCGTTCTTTTATGCATTTAAAAGTGCAGGGCATTTGAGATCGTGTTCCAAGCGACATGAAATAGGCTAAGGTGGCTCCGGCATACAAGAAGGGTAAAAGAACGGACTTGAAAAACTACAGACCAATATCTTTAACATTTATTTGCTGAGAAATTCTTGAGTATATTCTGAGTTCGAAGAGAATGAATTTTCTTGAGACAGAAAACCTTCTATCAGCATTTTAACGAGGATTGAGAAAACATCTCTGGTTCGAAGCTCAGCTTGCTCTTTTCTCGCTCGATATCCTACGAATCATGGATGAAGGACAACAGGTAAATTCTATATTCCTAGATTTTCAGAAAGCGTTACACACAGTGCCATCCGCGGGCTGCTAATGAAGGTCCGAGCATACAGAACAATAGATTCCTGGACATGTGAGTGGCTCGAAGACTTCTTCAGCACTAGAACCAAGAACGTTGTCATAGACGGAGAGCGCTCATCAGAGAGAAGGGCATCGTCAGCAGTGCCCCACGGAAGCGTGTTAGGACCTTTCTTGTCCCCTATATACTCAAACAATCTAATAGATATAGTGAACAACAATCTGTAACTGTTTGCTGATGACGCTGATGGAAAGTGGAAAAGTGTTGTCGTTGAGTGATTTTAGGAGGAGACGGGATGACATAGACAGAATATCTATTTCGTGTGATGAATAGCATCTTAGTCTAAGTGCATAAAGAGCAGTCAAATGGAAACGAAACAGATGGGAAAAAGTGAATAAACTCTTGATTATTCCAAAAGTAATCATGATACCTCTTAATACCTTTATCCCACTGTGAGAAAAGACGGTAAGTGCCGTCATTGAAATATGTTTGCGTTTGGCTACGGAATCATGGTTGTTCCCAGGCATGCACGTCTTCGGCCACGGATGTCTTTTTCTGGGCTCCAAAATCACCGAAATTGCATGGAGAGATATCGGGACTGTATGGAGGATGTGTAAGGGCTTCCAGCGAAACTGCTGCAACGTAATCTAGAGAACCTTGGCTACATGTGGGCGTACATTATCCTGTAACAGAATGATGCCGTCCTTCAATATTCCTAGGCTTTCGAACTTGATGGTACGCTTAAATGTTTACGAAGTGTGCACTTACCGCTGTGCTTTAATTTTAGCGCCGTGTTCCAGAAAGTCAATGAGCAGCAGGCTCTTGCAGTCAAAGAAAAAAAATCGTCATGACATTCCAAGAGCTGGCGTTTCTGTTGTTTCGATTGCGCTGCAGAAGTTTCGCTGGGAAGTTCTTATACATCCTCTATACCGTCCAGATCTCTTTCTATGGGTTCCATATTTTTGGAGCCCTGAAGAAAGACATTCATGGCTTTCGATTTGCTTCGAACGAGGAGGAGCACAACTGGGTACAATCATGGTTCCGTAGGCAACCGCAAACATAATGAAAGCATTGACTATCATGCCTCATAGTGGGATAATGGTAGGAATAGTTATGGCCATTACTTTCGAATTAACAAACAGTTTACTTACTTTTTTTCATCTGTCTCTTTTTCATTTGATTGTCCTCACAGAAAAAAAACAACATAATGATGACTTCTGCAACTAAGATCAGTCGCTGGAAAAAATACATCGCATTCAAGGTCGAATATGTAGGGACGGTGTAACACCATCAACAAGTTCATGGCCACAGCTTGACTTTTTCGGGATGATGATTACAGCTTTGTGATTATGGTACCGCACGACACTGACCAGACGTCGACGCTAGTAAACTGTTACATCTCTCATATAATATAAGTCATTAGTAATACCAATTACTTACACTGGCTTCTGACAAACTTTCAAGAATTCACGTCACAAATAATGAGTATCACACGTCTCTGGGTCGGGGAAACTATATCCGCAAAGTGTAATAGCATATGACATTACGGAATAAAAATGGGCGAATTATGCCAGCTTTTTTACCCATATGAGCATATGCCACTCAGATCTGTCAAAATTTGCATTTCAAATTGAGATATGTTTTCGAGTTTGAGTAGTGATGCCGGCCGGGGTGGCAGAGCGGCTCTAGGCGCTACAGTCTGGAGCCGTGCGACCGCTACGGTCGCAGGTTCGAATCCTGCCTCGGGCGTGGGTGTGTGTGATGTCCTTAGGTTAGTTAGGTTTAAGTAGTAGTAAGTTGTAGGGGACTGATGACCTCAGAAGTTAAGTCCCACAGTGCTCAGAGCCATTTGAACCATTTTGAGTAGTGATACGTGTTTACCTCAGCTGAATTTATCACCTAAATTTAATCATAAAAATTCTGTGCAATTAGTTGTTTATACTGGAAAGCCGCGTGTTTCATACACTGGTAGGTGGAAGTTCTAAACTGCATATAGTGAGTGTTTGCAGTATTGAATAACAATGAAATAGCAGGAGCTCACTTATTAAAGTCAAGAAAATGTTCAGTACTGATTAATTAGAACTATTTTTAATTTGATATTTTTCATCATATTTGTATCATTTCCATACCAAACACACTTAGTTTTTTGTAATGTTACCGATGAAAAATTATTAATCCACAATACACAATGCAAAAGTACTAAAATGGAACCTTTGTGAATACCACAAGTACGAGAGCTCTTCAAAAACTAAGTTGCACATTATTATGGCAAACACGTAAGTTTTATTGAATCCTGCACTACACTTCAAAGTGAGACAAATACATGACACTATTTCTCAACACAGTCACCAAGTGTCTGTCAACAACGACCGGAACATTCCACCTATTATTCAGTTCCTCGATGATAGAAATCCGCTCCTTGGGCAAGAAGCCCTCTAAAACAACTGTGTGAACGTCTTCATCTTCGGAAAATCTGTCCACCCCTCCCCCCCCCCCCAGATGTTCTTTCAACTTGCCGAAAACATGAAAACTGCAGAGTGCAAGATGTGGAAATCTCGATAAGCGTCATCCACGTCCGTGCAGAACTGGTCAAATTGAAACTTCCTGGCAGATTAAAACTGTGTGCCGGACTGAGACTATGCTTGCGTAGCTCAGTTGATACAGCATTTGCCCGCGGAAAGCAAAGGTCCCGAGTTCGACTCTCGGTCCGACCCACAGTTTTAATCTGCCAGGAAGTTTCTTATCAAAGCACACTCCGCTGCAGAGTGAAAATTTCATACTGGTCATATTGTCGGAAGCATTTTTACGGCTGGACGCGACATTTTATTTGGTCCATGTACTGTCAGAATTTGACGGTGAATCTGTGCCCAATTTAGACGTTTTTCCCAAAATAACTGCACTGTCCAGCGTACGTCAAACCCTGGAGTAGGTTCCCAGTTGCGCCGTTTCACTCGCACACTGTGACGCACCTGTTAACCTCGAAACAGCGGTAGTGTATCTGCAGGAATTCCGGAACATGTACTCTCTTCTGACAATGCTCCACTCTGGCTGAGCAATGTTCTTAGCGTGAGACAAGTGTAACTTATTTTTGTCACTTACTTCCTGAAATCCCTACGTATTTGCTTCCAAAGTGGCTTAACATTGATAGGTTAACTCGTTTGTTTTTCGTAATGGCGTCCATAGCGTCCTGTTGGAAGCAGATTACTTGGAAGCGTAGTATTCTAACTTTTAATTAACTTGACAAGACATGATTCACGTAATCAGTGGCCACGAAGAGTTACAGAAATTTCAGCCAGTGGAATGAATCGCAATGTCATCGTCTTCCTGAGATTATGTGACGCTAACACAGGTTTCCTTTGATATGGAGCGTCAGAAGCGAGTTCGCGAGAATCGTTTGTGATCTGGCTGGCGTTCCGGGAGCGGGCACGCCTACGGCGCTGTCTCACGTCGCAGAGTCACGCTTCTTGGCTGCGTCTGACGCACGCCTCTGGCACGTCGACACTGCCGCTCCTTCCGTGCCTGCAGGTCACCGACGCCGCTGCTTTTTGTCACTCAGTCTGAAATAAAAGGAAGTCACTTTCAGCAGCAAGTCGTGTTTATCTCCTCATTACCTTCATTTCTCAATGTGAATTCCTTCTTTCAAAGAAGACCTGAAACCAAGCAAGCTGACATTCGACACTAGACTAAGTTTTACCTACGAAATACTTCAGCATATTCGGATAAATCTTATACACAGTTTTTGCAACAGAAAGGAAACTCTTTGCATATTAATGCCTTTTAAAGATGAACGCGATAGATGTCTTCAGCGGCAAAATTAAAATCAACTTGAACTTGCCCATCGTATGGGTACTTGTCAGGTCAAAAAAAGGATATGTACAGGAGCGAGTTGAAAAGTAATGTCTCCGATTTTTTATGGTAAAACTCTTGAAGAATTCTAAATAAAATAAATGTTGTTAACATTTTACATCTTTATTCTTCATGTCTGCCAACCTATTTCTCAACATAGTCACCCTGGCGACGGACGCGTCTTTCCCAACGAGAGACCAGTTTGTTAATACCGGAGCTGTTGAATGCTTCACTTTGTTGACGTAGCCACAATCTCACCTCTGTTTGCACCGCTACATCACTATCAAAATGGAGTCCTCGGAGGTGTTCTTTAAGTTCTGGAAAGAGATGAAGATCGGATGTGGCCAAGTCGAGAGTGTTTGGAGGATGATCGACGGCAGTGAACCAAATGCGTCGGATTGTTGCACGTGCCACAGCACTCGTGTGTGGTCTGGCACCATTACAGTACACAGCTTTCATTACTCTATGGAATTTATTTGGAGACACGTTTTCTACGGTTAGGAACAAGGTACAGGACGCTCATTCTCACTCACTGATGTACGTACGTTACACATCACCATGTTACACGCTACAATTCGCAGCCTTCTAGTAACAGAGGGTCGCAGCGAAGCAGGAAAGTCGATCGAGTAATGTGCGTGACAAGTAACACCACAAACGGTATTGAGAACAGAGCAAAATTTTCAGAGGCATTACTTTTCAGTACGCCGTCGTAGTTAGGTTGCTCGTATCTTCTTTTCTGTCGGTTTGTGCTTTTATTGTTTTTTGGACCCATGGAACAGAAAAGAAAATAACAACGAAAAACAAGATTTTTCAATATAAGGTACATACTAACACTACTTTGTAGGCTCTAAACTACAGTGGGAACATCTCTACTGAATAATGTATCACAACGCATCCTTTCATCTTAAGTTGAAACGTGAGGATTATCGCTCATATTTTTCATGTGTTGATGATGCCTACTGAAATTGAAACCTGAACAACAGTGCACGCCCTACCGCACGAAGTGTTATCTGAATGCAAACAACTTATCGGAGCAGTGTTCACTGAGTGAACGCTCCAGTTTCTTTTTATGAGTTCACCTGCTAAGCCAGAAATCAAAAGATGGATTGTGCACACTTGATTGGAAGACTTATATACCGGTGGTCATTACTACTGCAACACAGGGAAGGATATAATAAACGAAATTTTACTTATTGTTATTATACAGCAGGAGAATTGCATAATTAAATTTGTTGCTGATTTGGGAGTGTAAGGGATGCGTGATTCACTAGACAGAGCTGCCACCTCTGACAGCAAAGTAGTTTCGGCCTGTCATGATTTCAAGAATAATTCAACTTGGATGACAGATACGAATACGTCATTCCATGTTGCTTTATCGCTATATCCTAGTTCATCAGTCAAGGTGACTGGTGAGTGGTACGTGCCAGTATCCCGCCAACCCATGACAATATTTTCATTAAATGAGGGATCTGCAGAACGTGCTGTCCAAGGCAACAGTTGAAAACGCTCTGCGTCTACGTAGTTGAGGGCAACATAGACAGCATGCTATCTTGCATAATATTGTTGAAAGCTAACATGACGGTTCCCAATAAGATATGGCACACGCATTGGCCTCACACACCAGAAATGTCGCGTCTGGTTAGTAACTAGCCGCGTGCTTGCTACCTTGAGATCCTTAACTGATATGCAACTTAGAGGACAGAATCAAGATGTTATGCAAATAACACCCAAGTGGGTTTATATAGAATTTGCACAAGGTTTGTAAAGCAATCTTATAAGGGCGCTGATATAAATTCTACATGAGGTGACTAGCTTCTCATACAATTTACTCATTAAATTAATTGATCACAGTACCCTTACAAAAATAATTATGTTAAAGTATTCTGGTGAGTGTAACTGTTTAATAGATAAATTCCGTCCTAATAGTTACAATTAGATTTATTTCCTTTAAATTGAACACAAAATTGATCATGAATTTGTACAACGAATAGTCATGTGCATGAATGTAAACCAAACATGTAACTAGCCTTCTTCCGATAGAGATGTTTGCAAGAACCTAAGACAAACGACGCTGTATGGTCTCTAGCGCGCTTCTCTACTACGAGAAAGGAGTACCAACGAGAACATGTGAAGTGTATAATATAGGTAAAGTAACTGTTAATCTGTTGCAGTACCGCGATATCAGGAAATTAGGCAGATTGGTTCTATTGATGCAACCACTGAGAAGCCTCACTCAACTGAAACCCTACACGCCTGAGCTGCGTCTCTTATCTACAGCACGACGCAGGGCGGTATGCCGATGATAGCTGGTGGGCTCCGCTGGCCGGACAAGTGAATCTGCGAATGAAATTACTCTGCAGCAAGGGCAGCAAAGGACACGAACGCCTTCTGCGGCGGCCAGGAAAGAACATCATCCCAAATCAAAAAAGAGAGGGACCACTCCGCTGTGCCAATCGAGGCCGGTTAACAAAGCTTTCGCCAATTATTGTCTTACAAGAAATTCGTCTAGACTCCCACTACCATACTCTGTCAACCTAGGCGCCAATACCATTCCTTCCCGTCAATTCTTGACACTGACTGATATGTGTGTTGATGTAAAGGTCGAGCAGCCTATCTGAACCTCCGCCAGGACATTACCGGGCAAGCTTTCCAGAGACGGGCGCCAACGGAATATGATAATTAGGGTACTGTATGTAGCTGCTTTCTTTGGAATAGGGATTATTATATTCTTCTTGAAGTCTGAGGGTTTTCGCCTGTCTCATACATCTTGTTCACCTTATCCCTTCTCATCTTCCTCTACGTCCTCGCCCATTTCCATTACACGTTTGTAGCGTTTCTAGAATTAGAGAAAGCTCTATCATTGTTGATTGGAGCTCTCTTCCAAATTCTAATGGTGGCAGGGGTAAGATACGAGGAGTGAAAGGCTATTTATAATTTGTGCAGAAACCAGATGGCAGTTATATGAGTCGAGGGGCACGAAAGGGAAGGAGTTGTCGAGAAGGGAATGAGACTGGGTTGCACCCTATCCCCGATATCATTCAATCTGTATATTGAGCAAACAGTAAAGGGAACAAAAGTACAAATTGGAGTAGGAATTAAAATCCAGGGAGAAGAAATAAAAGCTTTGAGGTTTGCCGATGAAATTGTAATTCTGTCAGAGATAGTAAAGTGCTTGGAAGAGAGGTTAAACAGAATGGATAGGGTCTTAAAAGGAGGATATAAGATGAACATCAACAAAAGCAAAAATTCGAGGATAATGGAATGTTGTCGAATTAATTGAGGTGATGCTGAGGAAATTAGGAAATGAGACACTTAAAGGTATTTGGGAAGCAAAATAACAGATGATGGTCGAAGTAGGAAGGATATTAAATGCAGACTGGCAATGGCAAGAGTAGCGTTTCTGAAGAAGAGAAATTTGTTAAAATCGAGTATAGATTTCAGTGTCAGGAAGTTCTTTCTGAAAGTATTTCTATGGAAGCGAAACATGGACGATAAACAGTTTAGACAAGATTTTGAAATGTGGTGCTACAGAAGAATGCTGAATATTAGATGGGTAGATCACATAACTAATGAGGAGGTACTGAATAGAATTGGGGAGAAGAAAAATTTGAGGCACAACCCGACTAAAAGAAGGGATCGGTTGGTAGGACACATTCTGTTGCATCAAGGGAGCACCAATTTAGTACTGGCGGTCCGACACGATATTAGAAGGTATCACATGACTTTTGTCACCTGAGTGTACAACAGGCATCCCTTCTATGGGTCGTTAGGTGCGTTTTCTCTCGTGTTTCGGTAGATATTTGCAATTTCGGTTTTGCAGCGTGTTGATAGATTCAGCCCAAACTAATCATACTATTCACGTCTTTCAAACGACTCTCAGCTTCTGCGGAAAGCGTCGAGTTGTTTCCAAACAAAATGATTTTTAAGTGGAATTTTACATGTCTATTCGATAGAGGAATCCCAGATTTGTTTAGTGCGTTAATCGTCATATCTATATCGATATGTATTAACAGGAATAGTAAAACAATCGATATTGCAGCCACGACTGAGCAGCTCTTCTGCATGGCTATAACAGTCAGTGCGGGCTAGGGTTGTGCTCTCGCTGCTGGAGTACTGGTTATTCTTCGTGTTTAACTGTCCCTGTCAATACACATCGACTAGCTTGCAACTGCCTTGTCCAATGGGCACGTAAAATTCTACTTTCTTTTTGTTTTTGCAATAGGAAACAAACTACGATTTCCATGTACGCTGGGCGTCGCATGAAAGACTCGGTAGGCAAGATTTGTTTGGGCTGACTCCAGCCACAAAATGCCAAAAATTAATTGCAAATATCTGCCGAAATACCAGAGAAAGGGAGAGTTGGGGGGGGGGGGGGCGGGGGTATTTGGGGGGAAGAGACCAAACTGCGAGATCATCGGTCTCATCGGATTAGGGAAGGAACTAGGCCCTTTCGAAGGAACCATACCGGCATTTGCATGAGACGATTTGGGGAAATCACGGAAAACATAAATCAGGATGGCCGGACGAGAGATTGAACCGTCATCCTCCCGAATGCGAGTCCAGTGTGCTAACCATTGCGCCACTTCGCTCGGCGGCTCTTCGGAGAGACATCTTTTGTAGTAGTATAGATATAAATATATTCGTAAAACAGCTACTGAAACCGTAAAATGTGTTCCAGATATCCCTTTCTCAACATGAAGCGGTGCGTGTAAAAGTCCACGGAAGATTCTTTCTTTTGCCATACCCTTTCCCTGCAAGAAGACTAGAAAGTACAATCTCGTCGTAACCACAATCAATTCCAAACCCGAAAGCAGGGTCGTCAATGAAGTACAATACTTGGCACTGAAAGCATGCTGATTACAGATACCAAAGTACAGAAAGAGCAGAAGTGAACTCCTGTACCGAGATAGCTGCTATTTATACAGACGTTGAATGTCCCAGGATATTCGAACGTTACAAAGAGGAGAAGTTTGGAGAACCTTTCGGAAATGATAAATAATAAGCAACAAATACTTGCTCGTGATCGTGTTTGAACTGGCAACCAGCAGCATGACAGATAGCGACACTAACCCTGCTTCACAAGGTACATGGCACAACTCGCCGAAATATTATTTAACATCATACGGTCGAAGGGATTCTGGATTTTACAGCAGTGTTGTTTCTTAATAAATCTGTCACGGCAATCGTAATATTCCAGTCCAACAATGACTTTGGCTGGGGCATTAAAACTCTGTTCTGGTTCATTCTATGGCGTCGTGTCTGCCCGTGCGACTATTTTCTAATCTTTTCTAATGCGGTATTAACAGTCTGACCATGTGTTTGTGTGAATCAGATAGTCTTAGCAGATTTAAAACAATTTCTTATCTAAATCCAGATATATTAGCACATCGTTGATCAGTCTCTTCTTTTTCATATCCATGAAGTAAACTTGTAGAAATGTTTAATTTTCATTTGGAAGGGGAAGAAGTGTTGAAGCTTTAACATATATTACTTGATCTTCCACTACTGCTCGACTGAACAGTTTGATATATGCAAATAAAAATTTGGGTTTTCTGTGCAGTAATTTTCTTATTTAAACATTTTCCGACTTACAAGGCCATCCTCAGACTGTAACTAATTGTCGCCATCAATGAGGATAGAATACTGATGAACAATATTGTATAAAAAATATTACATATGGAGAGCGATGTGCAAAAACGGAGTAAATGTACAAAATGAAATTTTCACTCTGCATCGGAGTGTGCATTGATATGAATCTTCCTAGGAAAAACAGTGTGCAGGACCGGGACTCGAAGCCAGGACCTTCACCTTTCGCGGGCAAATGCTCTGCCACGATGTTGCGTAACAGCATGTACTCTGGTAAACAGAGAAAAATCGTTTTGGATGATCCCTAGTTGTTCAACCTGTACCCTAGAGGAAGCATTGTGGTCGCGCTACACTCCAAAGGATTATGATCACATTCAGTGTGGTTTCAGGCCCACGATATCCTTAGAGAAGGGTTGAATCGTCCGGGGTGGGGGGGTTAGCTGTATCAGAGGTTGTCAAGGATGTCGTCCTGTCGGTCAGTGTACTGCAAAGTAGATGGGAATCAACGCTCCTAGTAAAGAGATGATTTCATTGACGCCATTAGTGTCACCCCCTGAGGCCTTTGACGCGCAAAGAGAAGGAATGTAATATTTATGAGAAGGGGGTGTGATGACCTTCCAATCGTGTCACACATCCGCGGTAACGCTGGCCATAACTTTGGTGAAATTTGGTGCCTATGTGACATCCTTAACCCCTCTTTCACCTCACATGAACTTCTGAGCTCTGGCCTTTTTTTCGCATGGGTCGGAACCTCGACATCTGAAGTGTTGCCGAGCTGATGGTGACGTCGCAGAGCGCCACAATTTTGCACCATTACGTACACGCCTCAACACAGAAACTAGGGGTCGCTGACTTGCCCGTATCGTAAAACAGGGTAAGCGATGATCTGTGCCAGATCTGACGACAGAGTACAACGCTGGTGCAGACACACATGCTTTGGATCACACCATTCAGCACAAGTTGTAGAAAATCGGGCACCACAGCAGACGACCACTACGTGTTCCTATGTTGACCCAATTGAATCGTCAATTATGACTGCAGTGGAACTTGATCAACTAGATTGGATGAACGGAAATGTGTCTCCTGGTCGGACTAATGATGTTTCTTTTACACCAGGTGGATGGTAGTGCCCGTATACGGCGTCGTCCAGATGACCCTCTACTCGAAAGATGAACCGTGTCACGGACGAGGCCGGTGGGGACAATGTTATGCTGTGGGCGACATTCCAGTTGACTTCCATGGGATCTTTGTTAATCGAAGGCACTATGACTGGTGTGTACTACGTGAACGTTATTGTCGACTGCCTACATTCCTTCATGCTTGATATTTTCCCCAGCAATGATGTCATATTCCAGCAGGATAACTGTTCATTCCACAAGGGCAGAATCGTGCTACAGTCTTTTGAGGAGCATGGCAGTTAACTCACGTGGCTGTCTTGGCCATAAAATGTCTTTGAGTTCAACCCGATGAAAGACATACGGGGCGCCAATGGCCCGTAATTTACCTGAATTGTGTGACCTGTGCGTAGATATCCGATGCCACACAAATCTCAGTTGCCTACCAGAGTCTTTCCGAATCCATGCCACGCTGATCTCTGCTCAACGCGTTTCGAAGGTGGACTAATGAGCTATTAAGCAGATGGTCATAATGTATTGGCTCATCAGTGTATACTCGTGATATTACGACTTTAGGGCTGCTGTAGTAATTGTGATTCGATTTGTAATTTAATGATAGTAACATAGGATTTGTATATCAAATCGTCATTTTTTATTCCTCTTGTCAACAGCGATCTTACCGGATGATTATAATTAAAGCGCAGCTACTCACAGAGGTCAAGTGTGAGCTGTAATTATCTTATAGCAGCTAAACTTCATAAATATTCTAATGCGTTGATGTGGAACCGATTTACGCTCGAAAGAAGTTATTTCTAATTTTGGCCATCAGGTGTAAATCTGGTGGTGTGAAAGCAAGATAGCTGTAAAGAGATGTTTTCATATGTAATGGATAAGGAACAAGACGTAAACAGAACAGGTCAAACAAGTGAGAAAATCATTATGTTAATTTGATTATTAACCACCGGTTACACAATTTGTTCACTATGAGCACCAGAGATGTTGACAAGATGCTACATTCGTAGAACGACTTGATAAGCAGTTGCTCGCAGCATTTCCGGTAGAATCTGAGCAACGTGTTCCTGTATACTGGTCTTCAGATCAGGTAGGGACCGAACGTGTCCCTGGTAAACGCGTTCTTTCAAATATCCCCATGGCTAAACGTCACATGGATTGAAATTAGGTGATCTTGCAGGCCATGCATCTAGAAAAACTCTGGAGATGAAACGTTCGTGGAAGGTTGCATTAAGCAGATCTTGCACTAGGCGAGAGATAAGATTTGTTGCCCCATCTTGCATGAAAACAGTGGTTTCCACATAGTTGCGCTCTTCCAATGCAGGAATCAGGTGCTGTACAAGGAGGACTCGATAATGTGCAGACGTCAAGGTACACCTGACAGGTACTCTGGGTGTATTCTCTTCAAAGAAGAGCTGACTGAGGATAAAGATGCTTGTGAATCCACACCACACAGACACATAAGGCGTGTGCAATGGCTCTTCGTTCACAACATGTGGTTTAGCTGTGCGCCAAATTTGGCAGTTCTGTGTATACACTGCACCCTGTACTGTAAAATGTGCCTCGTCACTATATAGAATATTTCCCGGCCACATGTCATCGCCTTCGATCCTTGCCAGAAGCCGAAGAGAAAATTCAGAGCGTTGCTGTGGAGCATCAGGTTTCAGTTGCTGCACCATCTAGACCTTGTACGATTACCAGTGTAAAATAGACCGCATAACTTCCCATACTGTTGACCATGGGTGGACAATTCTTGTGACACTGCACGAGCACTAGCACAAACCGGGACACGTGCTGCACGCTCAGTTACAGGAAAAGCAACCTCATCAATAACTTCCACTGGGATAGGTCGCCTACCTCTTCCATGTGCCACACCAAGCTCATCCATGTTATCGAATTTCATTATCAAATTTTTAAACCATTACTGACTTCGGGGCTCTCCTTAGATCTTTCAGTCGGCGATACTCTCTCAATGCAGCGCTACAATTCCTGTCGTTTACATAAAACAGTTTCACTACCAGCGACCGGTCTCGCTTCTCGACATAAATGGAAATGCCGTGTGGCTATGGCCTGCCGTCGGGTGGACCGTTCGCCTGGTGCAAGGCTTTCGAGTTGACGCCATGTCGGCGACTTCCGTGTCGATGGGGATGAAATGATGATGATGAGGGCAACACAACACTCAGTCCCTGAGCGGAAAAAAATCCCCGACCCAGCCGGGAATCGAGCCTGGGTCGTTAGGTATGACATTCCGTAGCGCTGACCACTTTTCTTTTAAATTTATTTATTTTCAATAAAGATCACTCTGTTAAAAGGAATATGTAGATCATTTTACGGTATAGTATGTGCATTACGTATCGAGTGGTGAGAGGAGCGTGAGGTTCAGTATCAGCTGTCAAATGTACACACCGACTACACCCGGCACATCCCAGCTGCCTTGTGGGTCGAGGAAGACCACTCAGCTACCAGGGGCGGACTCTCTTCTCGCTAGCCACACTGTTTACTCACGTTATTCAGCGTGGACGTTGTATCGCCATACAAACAGTGTACTGTGCCTGATTTGCGCGTGATGGTCACCAGTGGAACTAATTTGTTTTCCAGCGTAAATCGGTTCCGCTTAACGCATTAGCATATCTACCAAGTTTCGTTCCCTTACGATAATTATAGCCGACATTGGACTTCCGTGAGTAGCTGCATTTTAATTATAACCACCCGGTATTTTAGACCAAGCTATATTTCCTCTGCATATTATCTTTCGATAGAACTAGAAGCTCTCATGCGCTCCTGTAACGCCCACATGGCTGTTCATTTTTTAGAGGAACTTTTTTTAACCAATACGCTTTCTTATATTCGGTTGTATTTCAATACGTGTGGAGTATCTGTTCTTATATCAATTTTTTATTGGTTTGAAGCCTTGAATTTTGCTTTTATTATTGGTTATGTTGCTAAAATTGTTCTGGTAGACTCTAAAACACTGTGGACTGTTTGACACTGTTCTGAACGGCTTCACACGTTTCTACAAAATAAATGAACACGATGTCATATTATGATTTTCGTAAGAAGTCCTTTGGTTCACAGCTGAAATGTTTCACTGCATGAAGAACTGAAGTCAACATAAAGTTAGCAGAAAATGTTATTCACTTTCAGAAATCCATCGTCACCTTTGACGGATATCTTCACCCGTTGCGGAATATTCGTGACAAAATTACTGAGAGCACACAGTAGGTCATATATTTCACACGCTCAGCCAAGGTCAGGGAAAACAGGACTTCTGTAATCTGATGCAGACACTAATTTTACGTTAAATATTAAATGTTTCCGTGAAGAAGTACTATTATCCTTTTTTACGGTTGCTCGGTTTTCGGATATGAAGTGTGTAAAATTTTATTACCTTGGGAATGAAACTGAAGTGATGTATAAAAAAAATCATAGCCATAGTGTTATGTGAACATCAGTTTTAATAATATCGCATCTATCACCTCATACATTCATGATGACCCTAGTTCGGTATCGAGATGGGCAGTATTATAAGAAGTATCGAGATGGGCATAAAAACTGAATTATAAGAGGCTACTTGTGATCCTTGTAGACACTGATAGGTAATTAGACATTTTTGAGAAGTTGTTGTTTCCATAATTTTTATAGGACCCGGTTACCTCATCTAACAAAACAACTCCATTAATGAAATATAGTTCAACAAGGCACAAATAGCGAAGACTCAATACAAATCAAATTAAATATGGCTGCCTGTGGAAGTTGTGTATGCAATACTCCATTATACGATAATGTCCTCCATCATACGATCAAGTAGGATGAAAGTGAGCAGCTAGGAGACGTAATTTACACACGTTGTATGTTGTTATTCCATTTCCTAGTGAGAATACGTCTCCTCGTAGTTGCGTTAGTTATCATCATTCCGTAACTGCGGAATAAGATTTGATACGTCCGGGATCTTGGCTGTACCAATGCATAAGTAAATATTTCTACGTGCTTTCCGATTTCACGTGTACGTCTATGTAACTAATTAGACAGTAACAAACTTTTTATCCAAAACTATGCTGCATTCGAGACGAAACTAGAGATTTTCCTGTTATTGGCACATATCCTCGCTGGTATCCCTCCTGTCCAACAGAGCATCAATATATTTGTCCCTTTTGTAGTCCTCTGGCAGCTTTCTTTGTCCGCGTCTATGTCCTGTTATCCCCCGCATCCATAACACTTCTGTCTTCTACGAACATTTTTCTTTTATTACTAAATTTAACTCGTACCAGTTACCTTCTTCTCCAGATTTGATTCCCTTTTCTTGACAAAAATTTTATAGTACGGAATATATATTTTTCACAAGGAAAGCAATGGTTGGGAAGGGAGTGAGACAGGGTTGTAGCCTATCCCCGATGTTATTCAATCTGGATATTGAGCAAGCAGTAAAGGAAACAAAAGAAAAAATCGGAGTAGGAATTAAAATCCATGGAGAAGAAATAAAAACTTTGCGGTTCGCCGATGACATTATAATTCTGTCAGAGACAGCAAAGGATCTGGAAGAGCAGCTAAACGGAATGGACAATGTCTTGAAAGGAGAATATAAAATGAACATCAACAAAAGCAAAACGAGGATAATGGAATGTAGTCGAATTAAATCGGGTAATGCTGAGGGAAATAGATTAGGAATTGAGACGCTTGAAGTAGTAAATGAGTTTTGCTGTTTGGGGAGCAAAATAACTGATGATGGTCGAAGTAGAGAGGATATAAAATGTAGACTGGCAATGGCAAGGAAAGCGTTTCTGAAGAAGAGAAATTTATTAACGTCGAGTACAGATTTAAGCGTCAGGAAATCGTTTCTGAAAGTATTTGTATGGAGTGTAGCCATGTATGGAAGTGAAACGTGGACGTTAAATAGTTTAGACAAGAAGAGAACAGAAGCTTTCGAAATGTGGTGCTGCAGAAGAATGCTGAAGATTAGATGGGTAGATCACATAACTAATGAGGAGGTATTGAATACAATAGGAGAGAAGAGAAATTTCTGGCACAACTTGACTAGAAGAAGAGATCGCTTGGTAGGACATATTCTGAGGCATCAAGGGCTCACCAATTTAGTATTGGAGGGTAGCGTGGAGGGTAAAAATCGGAGTGGGGGACCAAGAGATGAATACACTAAACTGATTCAGAAGGATGTAGGTTTCAGTAGGTACTGGGAGATGAAGAAGCTTGCACAGGATAGAGTAGCATGGAGAACTGCATCAAACCAGTCTCTGGACTGAAGATCACAACAACAACAAAGATTATTTACACGATGTAAATAATTCTGTTCATTAAAGTAATTGTTTTGTATTATTATTTATTACAATTCAGGCATGGTATCCAGTCCACTCCTGGTCATGACGGATATGTTGTTCCACGGATTCAGCGAGGCTTGCACCCTCATGTGACCCAGCTAGACGTAAGAGTGGTCGTTAAAGGAGCATCGCTAACCTTTTACATTCAATATAAATTCCCTGCCCAAAACTGGGACTCTTGAACTTACACTAGAAGTTCTGAGTAACAAAAGCATCAGTGATAAATGTAGAAAACTTCATGACCCAAGATTGCTAAAAAAGAAGCAATGTATTTGATGGCCTGTTTCGACAGAGCTATGCTGACATCGTCAGGTCTGCAAGAGTATGGATAGAAATGGATAGCAAAACTAATTTACAGTCATGTTATCACAACTGTATAAACTGTTTTGTAACACAACCTACGAAATTTTAACATACCTTATGATTTAAAATATTACAACATATTATCCAGGAGTATTGCAAGTCGTTTCACATTTCATATACACTTTTCAGTATACGTAGATCATTACAAACCGGCATGTCAAATGTAGAATTACTATGTACAAACATCAACATAACTGTATTGCGCCGATTACAAGTGTTTATGTCCACCACCAGTTGCCGACTGACAGAGAAGTGGTGTGAATCCAGCAACTATCACGTAGGTCCACCAGGTGGCGCTGAGCCGATTGACTGGATTATCTTTTATACTGCATAAAACATAGATACATAATTCCATCTAATTTTTGATACCTTATTAAGGTCTATTTTTATTTACATTAATATATAATCTAAATCAGAAAAATATACATTATAATTAAAGAATATAACTTTCTAAATTTTGTAGGAAAAAAGAACTGACAGAAAAAAATACAATACAGTGATACTGGGCTGTGAAGCTTTCTTCAGTTACCATACACTGCAGATCACCCAAATGCTGACAATGTCAGCAATATAAGAGCATCAGTATAGCAACTCTCCAAAAGACCATTTTCCCAGATGAAGATGCCACGGAATCTTAAGGATGTGGGATATATAAAGGAAAACCTAGTAAATGAGTTATGGAGAATGTGCTGGAGACTTTTCTGCGGTACACCACAACTGAGTGATAAGCATACTTGATTTCTCCTCACCCAACGACAGAACCTCGATAATATCCTTCAGGCCCTACAATACAGGTTACTCTTAGGTTAATTTACACGCTCCTACCAATGAATTTAACAAGAAAAACCCAGAGACTTAAGACTAGTATTGGGATAGCCTATGCGGAGACCCTCGATAAGGTCCCGTGTACCATGTGACAATACTGCAAGAGGATCGATCGGAAGAGACCAGGAATACAGGAAGAATATTGTTAATTATCTTGCCTGTAAGAGAAGCAACAAGAGAGGTGAGTGCTTAGTCATCCTGTGCACCAAATATGGACTATTCCTGATGTCGGCGACTTTTAAACTACTGCTGAGGAAGGCTGAGACGTGACACAGTCAAACAACATGCTCAGTGAAAACCAGATGAAGCACATAGCAATAGACAGGCAGAAACATTGCGGCATTATGAATGTAAAGATGCTTAGAAGATACTGATCAACATGCATCTAACGCCTCTGAAAAGAACCAAGAACATACTGGTGAAGAATAAAAAAATCCCTAGATTTGGTAGCACTAAACTTAAAAATGGTGGCACTAACTATCAAGATAGTCTGAACCAGGCTGAACACCCGTACAAACTGAGACGAGCTCAGGGATGCCACAGTAGAAACACCTCCAGATCTTAACAGAGCTAAGGCTGACGAAGCACGCTGAGAGGTCCAGCAATGTGATGGGCTATAAGCCTATATTACGCAAAGGAGGGCCACAGCTATAGACATTGTGAGACGTCAAACGACCACCAGTTTAGCACTGCAGGGAAGCGTGAGGGGTAAAAATTGTAAAGGGAGATCAAGAGATGAGACCAGGAAATGGTCCGAGAAGCGCAAGATAGAGTTCCTGCAGAGAAATGAAGGAATATTGAGCAAACAGAAAAGCTCACAGTACTACCTATAAAACAGCTGCTAAACTTCACCAAGAACATAAGAAGTAGCAGGCGACAAAAGCACAGCTAAAACACATGCGCCGTGTTTCATAGGTGGCCATAACGAGTTTGAAAAATACAGGTGTGGATACTGGATTAGTTTCTAGGGTTTTCACATTTTTTTTAATTTTCGCCCAACCCCACCCATTATAATTTGCTTCCCACACCACATTTTACGTACCTCAGATTCCTAAGATTTTAATAATAATTATAAAATATGCAAATTGTTTCAATATAATATTAACAATAATAGTAACAATTAGACTGGTTTAGTGATTAGTACATCGTTGTAGCATAACTCGAAAGAAACTGCAGTTCAAGAAAATAAATAATTTAACAAGCATTCGTCAGAAAATTTTAAAAACTACATGGAGCAGTCACAAAGTTTTAATTATCATTACGCAAAAATAAAGTTACATAATTAATTTTTTGTTTATTTCCAGGTATATGTTTCGACTCAGTACATAGTAAAAACCTGTGCCGCAATACCGTAGCACAGCACCAGAGAAGCCATAACAAAATTATCAGGTACTATGCACGCAAACAGCATATTCTCCACGCCAATTACTTCTTATCTTTATGTAAATTCGACGTACGTTTTCTCACAGCAGCCTAAGAACTTTCACACCGTTAAATAGCTTCCGCTTACTCTCGCGTGCCGTTATTACGTGTACTTCACAACACAACAAAATTACAGTCTCACTCGTATTGTTTGTACGACCACAGCGCAGTGAGGCTTGTGCAATGACGCATAGATGCCGCTAGCGGCTGCACACACAATTTGACAGGCGAATGGCTTTGATATAAGTTCAGACGAGTATAACGTTATATTTTAAGCATGTTTGCATTCTGTCCTAGACGTCCGAGCTGTGCTATTTCCCTTGATGGTTTCATTGGTATGTCATGACTGTCTATTGTTCTCTCAAATGGATTTTTCATACTAAATCTCAACTACACTATGTCATCAAAAGTATCCGAACACGTGGCTGAAAAGACTTACAAGTTCGTGGTGCCCTCCATCGGTAATGCTCGAATTCAATATGGTGTTGGCCATCCTTAGCCTTGGTGACAGATTCCACTCTCGCAGGCATACGTTCAATCAGTTGCTAGAAGGTTTCTTGGGGAATGTCAGCCCATTTTTCACGGAGTGCTGCACTGAGGAGAGGTATCGATGTCAGTCGGTGAAGCCTGGCACGAAGTCGGCGTTACAAAACATCAGAAATGTGTTCTGTAGGATTCAAGTCAGGACTCTGTGCAGGCTAGTCCATTACAGGGATGTGACTGTCGTGTAACCATTCCGCCACAGGCCGTTCATTATGAACAGGTGCTCGATCGTGTTGAAAGATGCAATCGTCATCCCCGAATTGCTCTTCAACAGTGGGAAGCAAGAAGGTGGTTCAAACATCAATGTAGGCCTGTACTGTGATAGTGCCACGCAAAACAACAAGGTCTGCAAGCCCCCTCCATGAAAAACACGACCACACCTTAACACCACGCCTCCGAATTTTACTGTTGGCACTACACACGCTGGCAGATGACGTTCAATGGGCGTTCGCCATAACGACACCCTGCCGTCGGGTCGCTCATTGTGTACCGTGATTCGTCACTCCATACAACGTTTTTCCACTACTCAATCATCCAATGTTTACGCTCCTTACACCTAGCGAGGCGTCGTTTGGCATTTACCGGAGTGATGTGTGGCTTATGAGCAGCCGCTCGACCATGAAATCCAAGTTTTCTCACCTCCCGAGTAACTGTCATAGCACTTGCAGTGGATCCAGATGCAGTTTGGAATTCCTGTGTGATGATCTGGATAGATGTCTGCCTATTACACATTACGTTCCTCTTCAACTGTCGGCGGTCTCTGTCAATCAGTAGACGAGGTCGGCCTGTACGCTTTTGTGCCGTACGTGTCCTTTCACGTTTCCACTTCACTATCACATCGCAAACAGTGGAACTAGGAATGTTTAGAAGTGTGGAAATCTTGCGTACAGACGTATGACACAAGTGACACCAAATCAGCTGACCACGTTCGAAGTTCGTGATTTTCGCGGAGCGCTACATTTGATCACATAATGTATTTGTAAGCTCCATCATAAGCTATGCACGTTTTCGTTATAGGTGCTTTGTGATAGACATGAATCTAACAGTGAGTATATTTCCATGTCAACCTCTGCAGTTTTTATCTCTTGTTCTTAGCTAACATTTCTTTATTTTAATTGCTATGATTATGTCGGGCAAAATGGAGAGCTTTAGTTTCATTTGCTGGTGCAGCGAGGGTTCAGATAATTCGGTAACTCACCTAATTTTAAACATTTGTTTTTTAAACATTTGTATTTCTCGAAAAGATCATGTTTTGTAGTTTACTTAAAAATCCCGAAAGATATCGAACTAGAAGTACTTATTTGAAAAACATATAGGTGTTCCCAAATTAATTCTATTGTGCATGTACACGGATCGGAAAGTGCAATTTCCCGCTGATGACGATTGGTATATTTACCAACTTGGTTGCCACCTCATTGCCATATTCTTATCACGTGAACCTTTTCGTACATAGAAAACTTAAAGAGACGTAATACTCAGAGTGACAACTACTACACATCCAAAATAACTGTATTATCTTACTCCTTTTTACATTAATTAATTTATGAAATGACTCTTCTTTGTGGAGTCATTGTTTATAGTTTGCATATCCTCGGTGTAAACTGCGATTTGCTGCAAGATATTTCAGCTGTGCTGTACTGGCTGAATTCCAAGTTAAGTTACGTTGCCGGTGACAGTTTATTCTATGAAAAATTAATGTTGTTGCTTAGCTGTAAGCTGGGAGAGATGAAGCACTCTTGTTCGACTTATAGGTGACAAATTTTAAAAAAAGCTACCTGCGCAAAATGTTAATGAAGACGTCCACTGTAAATCAAAGCAAAATTCACTTTCATCTTTGTGTTTGAAGGCAAACCAAGTAATTAATTTGCATTTTTAAGCAATAACAACTTTTTACGCCATGTGCGCCAGCAGGATAGTAACGGTACCCCGTGGCGGTGTTGACTATAACTCAATCTTCCTTAGCAGCAGACCTGCTCAGTAGATCCCGTTAATCAGTGAGTGAATCGGAGTTCCGTCTAGTCTGCTCCGGTTACCTCCAGTACCGACGTAGAGCCGGCCGGAGCAAACTGAGACGGCATTCATTTGGCTGCAGTATAGGTAGTAAGCAGATCCGGTTAACCGACGAGTAAATCTAAGCTTCTGGTAAGTTCAAAAATGGCTCTGAGCACTATGGGACTCAACTGCTGAGGTCATTAGTCCCCTAGAACTTAGAACTAGTTAAACCTAACTAACCTAAGGACATCACACACAACCATGCCCGAGGCAGGATTCGAACCTGCGACCGTAGCGGTCTCGCGGTTCCAGACTGCAGCGCCAGAACCGCGCGGCCACTTCGGCCGGCGCTTCTGGTAAGTGTGTCGCTGCCTGCTGTGATATCACAAGAATCTACGTGGAAATGAATGAGGTAACCATTTATATTGTAACGTCCCCTTAGAAAAATTAATGAATTACTGTGCTGATAAACCTCTTACATTATTTGATTTTCAAACAGCTGAGCAAAACTGAACGTATTCAGACATTCACTAAAGTGACACACAATATTTTTAGCGCAACGCAATCTGACTTTCAAAAATCCCTACAAAAGAATGGCCCTGACTAACATTAACCAATACGTTTCACAAATCACTTACCTCACAAAAATCTTCGTTACTCGAACTACTGCAATACACCGAGCGCCACTACTGCCAGCTAAATAAAAGATTCAAACTACTGAAGGCACTAACTACTGATAGGCATAGTTAGCAAATGAAAGATTTTGATAGAGAACAAACAATGTATTTACCTTACATCAGTCCATGATATCCAATATTACAAATTTACTCTTTCTGATGGACACACGTCCAGATCGTCCGCTCTCAAAATTCCGCCATCTCTCTCCCCACATCCACCACTGCTGGCGGCTCACCTCCAACTGCGCAACGTTACGCGCTGTTAACAGCCAACTACCCAACACTATAATAGCAAATTCCAACAATGCCACCCAACCACAGACTGCACACAGCACAGCCAGTGATTTTCATACAGAGCGCTACGTGGCGTTACCAATTTAAAAACCTAAACAGCCTACTTACATAGCCCCCATGCTCCCCACAAAAAAATTTTACAAATTGTTGTGGGCAGTGGCCAATACAGATTTGAAAAAAATTTTCATAATAGCAATAACAAAGAAATCAAATGCACACACTTATTGATACACTGTTGGTCAAAGCAAAGATTTTCTCACAGTCCATAAAGACAGTCCTGATCATTCATCACAGTATTAATTACAATTTTATGCACAAAGTCTGAGCAGTAAAAGAAAATGCACACGGAAGTAGTGGATTTCCATAATCGTGGATGACCGATCGCATTCTTACAGCTGGTTCATTCTCTAAATAGCCACAAATAAATTCTAATCTGTGCTATAATGACCAGTTGGGAGGAAAACAATGAGAGAATTGATGAACCCACGCTTGTGGATGAATGCCGTTGCCAGAATTCTTAAATGTTTTGAATTTACGTGTAGTAATAAACAGCTTATAGTCAAAATCATCATGTCGGCGAGTGACATATCGGTCATTGTTACTGCGTTTCGGCGGTTCCATCTCAAAATTCGGTGTACCTTGCCAATTTCTTTCATAATTTCCGAAGTTCCCTGTGTTATTATTTTGTGGCTGTTCCGTATTTCTATGTCCCTCTCCCGGTATTGGAGCGCGAGTGTCCTCTGAAATATGTAATTCTTGTATTACCTGCGTCAACTGATCTTGTACTTCCCGGATTTCTCTTTTGTACTGTGTATTGATTTGATTTTGATGTTGTTTGAATTTTCTAATTTGTTCATACTCTTCTGTGTCAGTGAAGGCTACGGGTCTTGTGTCATTCATATCATCATCTTGCCGGCCGCGGTGGTCTAGAGGTTCTGGCGCTGCAGTCCGGAACCGCGGGACTGCTACGGTCGCAGGTTCGAATCCTGCCTCTGGCATGGGTGTGTGTGATGTCCTTAGGTTAGTTAGGTTTAAGTAGTTCTAAGTTCTAGGGGACTTATGACCTAAGATGTTGAGTCCCATAGTGCTCAGAGCCATTTGAACCATTTCAATCATCATCTACCTTTGTAGATAAGTTAGTGAACTGATCCGAAAGTTCGGCTACTTTCTCCGATAGTGAACAGATTTCCTCATTGTGTTTTTCTGAACCAAGTTTCAGAGTGTCCATTTGTGTTGAAATCGTATCTACTGTGTCCTTTAAGTTTTCCTGAGTTTTTGCAAGTTGCGTAACCGAATCGGTAGATGCAACTGAGTCAATTTTAGCTTGCAAGGTGTCGTGATTTTTATGAACAATAGTTTGCAGTTCTTTTATGGCTGCTTCGTGATTCTGTAATGCATTTTCATGACGCGAAAAAATAGGTTGAAAATGTTCACAAATTTGTGTTATTACGTCATTACAGACTTTTTGACATTTCGATTGGATTTTAAGTAACGCAGCAGTTAAACCTTCACGTGTTTGTTCAAGCGTTTGTTCCATTGAGTCTAACTATTGAAGCTGTTGCTGTGTTAGTCTCTGATTTTGTTACATCGTGTCTAACTTTTGCTGTGTTTGCCTTTGATTTTGTTCCATTGTGTCTAACTTTTGAAGATTTTTGTCCCATTTGTTTCTGATTTTGTTCAAGCGTTGTGTCTAACTTTTGTAGCCTTTGTCCCATTCATTGCATTAACTGTAATAACAATGCACTGGTGTGTGAAACATGTTCCTCAGTGCTATTCAGCAGTGCATTTGAACCGGCAATATTCGCATTTTGAAAAGCAGAAAATGTGTCTTGACTTATTTGAGAAAACGGTGAGAACGCAAAACCTGAATCTACAGTATTTGCAGGATTGTGTCCTGTCATTTGGGATTCCTGAGGCGAGCTGTTGCCGACCGATCGATCGATAATGCTTCCCTGTTCACTAATTGTTTCACTGTTTACACCATTGTTTGCAGCCCGCTCCATTTCCCTATGCACAATTACCAAATTACTACTTTGAACATTAGTTAATTCATTACACGGTGGCGCTAACACACTGCTTTCGTCTTCACTGTCATTTCTCAATTTACTTTGGAGCCTAGTGTTACGTTTTTCACACGCCATAATTATCACGTATTTCACACGATAACAAGGAAAGCACAATTTGAAGAGCAAAAATAAGAAAACACATTAACATAGCACTGAAAATAATATCACGTTAATTGCTAGTGCAGATGCGAAATACTTGGTGCAAATGTACATGCATGCCACAACTGTTTTACTGTCCAACAATGAAAAACTACAACTACAAAGGAAATTCTCTCTATAATTACGCGCTAGCAATAAACAATAGCTACACTAATTACACAAACTACAAGAAAAAAATCAGAAGATTCCTGTGAGGTATCCTCGGCTAAGGGTCGACATATGTAATGTCCCCTTAGAAAACTTCATGAATTACTGTGCTGCTAAACCCCTTACGTTATTGATTTTCAAACAGCTGAGCAAAACTGAACGTACGCAGACATTTCGCTCTTTACCTATTCTGATCAACACTAAACTGACACACAATATTTTTAGCGCAACGCAATCTGACTTTCAAAAATCCCTACAAAAGAATGGCCCTGACTAACATTAACCAATACGTTTCACAAATCACTTACCTCACAAAAATCTTCGTTACTCGAACTACTGCAATACAGCGAGCGCCACTACTGCCAGCTAAATAAAAGATTCAAACTATGGAAGGCACTAACTACTGATAGGCATAGTTAGCAAATGAAATATTTTGATAGAGAACAAACAATGTATTTACCTTAATAGTGGTTGGTTCTGAGCACTATGGGACTTAACATCTGTGGTCATCAGTCCCCTAGAACTTAGAACTCCTTAAACCTAACTAACCTAAGGACATCACACACATCCATGCCCGAGGCAGGATTCGAACCTGCGACCGTAGCAGTCGCGCGGTTCCGGACTGCGCGCCTAGAACCGCTAGACCACCGCGGCCGGCCTTAATAGTGTTCAAAAGTGATAATATATATATCAGTCCATGATATCCAATATTACAAATTTACTCTTTCTGATGGACAAACGTCCAGATCGTCCGCTCTCAAAATTCCGCCATATCTCTCCCCACATCCACCACTGCTGGCGGCTCACCTCCAACTGCGCAACGTTACGCGCTGTTAACAGCCAACTGCCCAACACTATAATAGCAAATTCCAACAATGCCATCCAGCCACAGACTGCACACAGCACAGCCAGTGATTTTGATACAGAGCGCTACGTGGCGTTACCAATATAAAAACCTAAACAGCCTACTTACAATATTAAAAAAAAAACAATGGATGGACACTGACACTGTCTTTCCTAATACATCGATCATTTTTTCGGGTTGGACTCCACAGTCTCAATGAGTCTCACTCATCCTGATAGTATTCTCAGCTAGCAAATAGAACTAAACAACAGGCGGCTATTCTCTGAACTCAAACCTATTCTGGATTGTGTATTGTATTTCTCGCAACAACGTCGCATGCGATGATTGCGTAATATTTTAGGTCTCTTCTACTGTGTCCTACACCAACATGTCTAGAGCTAACGTGCGTAACCTCAGCAATAAACTTAATTCTATTATACACTCTGATGAAATCATATGCACAGTGCAGTAAAATTCTTTTTGAAATGTGCGAACATAGGATGCACAAAGGATAGGAGACATGGAAGGGCGAACCCAGGCTGAGCGTATCATTTTTCCTTAAGAAATCACAAATTTATTTCAAAATTTGGCAACAATCAGAATGATAATTAAAACCGTAATCTTCTCTTGCACAGGATATATATATTAATGAATAGCAAGTTTCTGTTAGATAAGCAGTGTCTAAGACAAGAGAAATATCAAAATGAACAACAAGCTTCACTTACACAAGCAAATTTAAAACTGAGAAACAACAATACTTGGAATAAGTACTGTTTATCACGATAACTAGACCAGAGCCACCCTTACCCCCGCAGGGCCACTCTTAAAACTCAGCAGACAACAAGTTAATGTCAACCAAAATTTTAAACGGCCATAAGGCTCTTAAATAAAACCCACACAAGTATAACCATGGAATTCAGTAAAGGTTCCTAGATTAAATTACACAACAACAAAGAACAAGAATCAACCCTCAGAGAAAGAGGGCAAATTTACAACTTTATGTCTGGTAATCTCGCAAGAAGTGTGCAACCAAGTTATACCAAGCTGACTATGAGTGAATTACAGATGGAATTTAAACGTTCAAAAATTTAAGTACAGAAAATGCTCGTAAACTAAAGGTCAGAAAATAGATTGTTAGCTTCGTTACATTAGATCAGAAGATAAGGCAAGCTCGAAAAGGCAGTTACTTAAAACCACCCATAAAATAGAATATACGGAAAACTTAACCTGTTTAGCAGCTGCAGCTGCAATCAAAACTCCAGCGAGAGCTAACGGTCGCCGGAGACGCCAACCGGGTATATGGACAGGCAGAAGTACTGGAGTGCGTACACGTGGGCAAGCGCCGCGTCAGTTACGATGTCACGGCTCATAAGCCAAAATTAACAACAAATAGCATACACATTACGATACTTAAGTCAAGAGCTCCAGCAATAGAGTGTTCAGGTCTTTCAAGACTTAACAAAGTGCTTAAAGTAACGTAACGTTTGCTAAGCAATTACATTAGTTTAAGTGAATAAGGCTGAAAAACCTTTAAATTATAAGCAGAAATTTTAATTACTGAACTAGTGAAACTGCTAATGTAAAAGGATAAGGCACTTGTGCTAATCTACAGAAGATTTACCAACAGACATCGAACGCTCTTTTGAAATTTGAGAACAACAGACGCAATCTTACCCACCTTTCACGGACTTTAGACTTAACATTTACAGATAAGATTGAGGTTGCAGATGTTGTGGCTGTGCCCTCATGTAATGGTTTTTGGTTTATAGCTGCATGAGGAGAGGGTGGCATGGTAGGTGGGAGGCCGCTTTCCTCCCACTACAACACAAAATGGTTAAAATGCACTTCATCACAGGAACCAATTGAGTATTTAACTTCAATATGTCCAATCTGAAGTCCTGTGGTTAACGGCAATCAAATAACATGTACTAATTCTTGAATCTTGTCCATGTCCATATCATAACTATATGCAATGACTAACGTTCTCTCACAGCTAGCTAAGATGCGAGGTGACGACTACCTCTGTGGAAGACTAGAGTACAATGCGACATATGGAGGTGCAATGCAAACTGAGTCCCGATGCGTCGTACTGACGGACTGAGATTGCGATTGATTGAACCAGCTCGGTTTTTTTTTTTTCTTTATTGTGATTTCATTCCCCTGCCCCATATGGGCAGGGGAGGGCTGTCAGCGGCACAATCCGCCGCTCTTCAGCCGAGTGACATGGCAACTAAAATAAGAATAAAATGTTACATACATAAGGCGATAAAAAAGGGGAGCATAAAACAGAGTAAAGGGAGAAAATGGAGGTAAAAAATAGACTGACACGGAGACGTTCATGGGGGACAGTTGAAAAAGTCGCCAGAAAGTTAAAAAACACAGTTGGCGATTCTTAAAACCGCCAGCTCGGTCGGTGGTGGCAGCCTATATGCATGCTGCCCAGAGGGCCGTTATTGGCGCGTAGCGTGTGGGCGTATCTTCTTCGTCTTCTCCTGTCATAGGCGCGCTTAGTTCAGCGCCTGTTATACAACGTTTCCTAGTGCCAACTAGTGTGCTGGCGAATCTGTACGCCAGCAGAGTAGACATTCGAGATTTAAACCCCTTCTAAAACAAATTTAAGAGAACATTAGTTTAAAAAATCAAAAGCTGATTCAACACTATTCACAACTTAAAACATATAAGGAATGTCTTAAAGCTAAGGAACAACAAATCGAAACACCAGTGCATATTAAGTACTGCCGGGAGAATCGGAGCAGAACAAATTTACCACCTCAGTCAGTAGCCGGTATAAGTAAACATTCATGTAACCTGAGACTAACTCAGAGATCTAACAGACCAACACTTCTTATACACACATTAATAGAAATTACTAAGCAAATCATCAAAGTTACAGTCACGGTTTCAAATAGATTACAGTAATTGCAAGAAATCTATCTTCTAAACTCCAAAGGTGAAGCCGCATGGGATTAGCCGAGCGGTCTAAGGCGCTGCAGTCATAGACTGTGCGGCTGGTCCCGGCGGAGGTTCGAGTCCTCCCTCGGGCATGGGTGTGTGTGTGTGTTTGTCCTTAGGATAATTTAGGTTAAGTAGTGTGTAAGCTTAGGGACTGATGACCTTAGCAGTTAAGGTTGGTTGGTTTTGGGGAAGGAGACCAGACAGCGTGGTCATCGGTCTCATCGGATTAGGGAAGGATGGGGAAGGAAGTCGGCCGTGCCCTTTCAGATGAACCATCCTGGCATTTGCCTGGAGTGATTTAGGGAAATCACGGAAAACCTAAATCAGGATGGCCGGACGCGGGATTGAACCGTCGTCCTCCTGAATGCGAGTCCAGTGTCTAACCACTGCGCCACCTCGCTCGGTTAGCAGTTAAGTTCCGTAAGATTTCACACACATTTGAACCTTTTTTTTCCAAAGGTGAGGGTCACTGAGAGAATAAACATAATACACACCATAACTTCATTGGTACTCCATATGCCATCATTCAAAGCTCTGTTCCGGCCGCCAACATCCAAACTGCACACAGCGATAACATTCCATAAGGTAAATTGCTGGTGCACTCTCTCCCCAAAACTCAGAAATCAGCCACAGTGAATGCTCTCCAACTCTCCAACCACAGCACGGGTACCACCTGTTCCTCACTCGGAAACAGCGAGAAATCGAGCGAATCAGTGTAGTAACCATCGTGTGTCCTACCGGGACGCCAGTCAACAAGAGGATCCAAATATAGCGCAACGCTGCCACGACTCAATTTTATTTTTATTCACTGACTGATAGTATAAATTCCCTTGCAGTCATGCACATATGATAGTTGCACGAACAAGTGTATATAGCGCAATTCTCTAAAGCACTTTCGTGTCATGCACTTTATATTTTATATGATGACCGCTGACGACTGAACTCTGCACAAATGTGCATGGCATGCAATTTTTTAACGAAACGACAACGATGTATCCACATTTTGTACTATTGGTAACAACTTTGTTTGTTTAACCCTACATCCAATGTAGTTGTATGACTTCCGTGTTTGAGCTCTCTTTATTTATAATGCGTTATTATGTTGTTTAGATGCACTTGAAAGTGGGCAGTACCCGAAACTGGCAGACGACACTGGATGCAGATAGAGAGGGGCATGTGGTCAGCACACCGCTCTCCCGGCCGTTGTCAATTTTCGTGACAGCAGCCGCTACTTCCCAAACAAGTAACTCCTCAATTGGCCTCATAAAGGACTGACTGCACCTCGCTTGCCAACAGCGCTCAACAGACCGGACGGTTACCCATCCAAGTGCCAGCCAAGCCCGACAGTGCCTAACTTCTGCCATATGACGGGAACCGGTGTTACCACAGTAGTACAAACAAAATATTTTAAACACAGCCTGGTGGAATAACATCCTTCTTCAAATTCTCTAATACACTTTATTTGTCATTCGGGGAATATGATGCATTAAGCCTATTTTACACGACGACATTAGGTTGCAGGACCGGCAACTGCGCATGCGCGCCGCGCGTTTGCGCAACTCATCGGTGAAACTAAAAACACTTTCGGCGTGTTGCAACTTTGGCTACACTCGTTGCATGAGTTTTGAGGTTATGTGTGTTCGCAGAGTGTAGACAAACTGAAATATGAAGTGGGGAACGGAGAATAATGTTCGCTTTTTTGGAAGTCTATGCTTGGCATAGGTGTTTGTCGGATTTCAGTGATGTTGATTACAAAAATAAGCAACATATTTCTGCTCCTGAGACCATCACGTGCGATCGAAACACAGATAGTTTGACAATATCTGAGCTTCAGGGCAAAATTTATTGAATTAGGAGCACATATACAACTGAATTAAGAAAAATACAAGCAAATGTAATTCTAGATGTGGAAATGCTCTCGTCTACAAGACTAAAATCCCATCGTTCGAATTGGCCGACTCTCTCTTTTTTTTATTTCTTTTTAAAGGGATATTGCTGACAGGAGGGGAAGCTACAGAAATCAAGAAGCTGCATTCTTTATTCAATATTTATCTATTTAAAACGTCGCAGCAGTTCTCCTCATTGACATATGTTTGAATTTTTAAATATTGCCAATGAACAGATCAATCTTCAAGAGAGTAGTTTGCAAACCATTCTCTTCTTTGCGGTCTGCTTCGAATAAGTACTGCTGTCAATGTTAATAACTGTTACAGTTAATGTTAATAATTATTGATGTTAATGAAAAAGTGTCATCAGCAACTAAAACCGCATCTTATAGCATGCCGAGTGTTCTCAATTGGAATGCACGCAATATGATATGTAATTTGAGTTCTGGCGCCAGTGGTTCATGCATTACAGTATCTTTATTCCTTATCGCACAATTAACTCTATTTAGAAGAAATGTGAACAGTTCTGGTGACATTATAAGATAATTAAAAGATCTTCTTGGGTCTTCCATTATAAATTATTTCAGCAATGATGCTGAGCAACCGAACTGGCGTCTTTTCTTCATCTAGTCACGAATCGAAACACGTTTCTTATTTTTTTTTTATGCAGCGATTCCACGCAACAAGATTTGACTCCATCACAACTCATGAGACGTGCAGCTTCCAAAACTTTCATATCAGACAAGACTCAGGAACCCACAAAACGACGAAACTGAAGTGTATACTGGTTTCGCCATGTCTACAGTCAAATAGGAAGCCATTTGCGTGCAACTCATTCCACGCAACGAGTAGCGCAACCCAATGTCGTCGAGTAAACTATGCTTTTCTGTTTATATAGATTCGCAGAGTCTTCTTCTAAAATTGATTTATTCGGAGTATTATTGAATTTTTAAACGGAAAATTAATAGCTTTGATATATCGAAATGGAAATCGGATATGTGACAATTTTTTCAAAGAGTGGAGGACCTAAAACTAACCATAAATAGCTTTTGTTAGCGGTTCTATGCCAGGTGGAAAAATGCCTAATCTTCTCATAAATTTAAAAAAACACAGCAAGGAGGAGAATGACTGGTCTGTACATATGATTTTATTTTTGTATTGGTCCTGTTTGAGCTGTAAACTACAAATACAAATGTGGATATTTTGCAGTTTTGAAAAGGCCACGTACTTCCGTTTGGTAATATATCGAATTTAATTTAAAAAAAAAAATCTCACTAGACCCATTTGGGGTCACTCTATTGAACGGGCATGCAAAACTGCAAAATAAACGCAGCATTGCAAAATTTCCGTTCGTTGCTTTAATTTAGGATACCATTGTGTATAATGCATTTTCACACACAAGGTCCCTTATAATTGACTGTGGTATAAGACTCACATCGTACTACTGCGATCTGAGGAGCACTCACAATAGTGTCTTAGCCACAAAATTTATCTGATCTGAACGCATTCAGAACATTGTTGCACATCAGCTCTACTCCTGCAGTTTAGATGAGCTGTGTGTAAACATGTGGTGCCAGATACCTCCAGAATAATCTGTTGTAGCATGTCTGATCCACCGACAACCCTTGAGAGGCACCCACATGCCTTGCTCATACTGTGGCATCAAGCAGTCAGGCCTGCAAGATGAGTGCTCTGCCAAGCGAGTGGATTCATTCTTATTTATCGAGTAACATGTACTCTCGTACTCACAATTAAGTTACAAATTATCCTCCTGTATGAATAATACGCAACGGATAACGCACATCTGACTGTTAGTAATTAACACAACTCTGACTGTTCACTACGCACTGGCAATACCACAGTTTCTTTCTCATTCAACGGCTCTGAACAACACATGCCCATCGCACTGAATATGAATGGCGCACACATTATATATTCTGCGTATCATGACAACATACAATTCGAAGGAAAAGGCCACCAATCTTTTTCTTTTCACTACCTTATTTATTCCGATAAATTCTATAACCTAAACACACAAATTTTATAACCTACAACAATAGCACATGAGAAATTCCGCCCAGTGGGCATGCCTTTACATTGGTGATTATCTTATTGTCTCGTAATTATTTAACGCTACAGTGAACTTTTTGCTATATCTCACACTTCGACTCTCTCAACCATCATCACGAAACTTTCCTCCAGACCGAGCGGTACAAAAGGAACATGCATACCCACTACCTCTGAAACTACCTTGCTACTCTCCCATGCAAACCACACATACTAAAATTACATGACATACACCACACTGCAACATGAAATATAACACAGGGAATAGTCACAACATTATCACTTTCAGCTTTCCCACTTCAATTAGTATTCATCCCAGTTTCACACGACACTACCCCACTTCGTAACTTTTCTTTCCTACTACGAACTCTGGAGGATATATGCACGTCTTCCTGTGCAATGCAAGCGAAGTGGCGTTGCTGGATAGACGGCTGACTCACCTTGCTTCTCTCTCAGAGTATTATAGTTTGAATCGAGAGTCACACGGAAACATAACACGCAAAGTAACATTAAGAACAGATTCATCACACACGCGACTCCTCAACTGATACCATGGACGAGTACTTCTCTTTATCCTTTGTCTCATACACAGATTGAGACTCGCACAGTACTCACCACGTGGAAGTACTCGTCTCTAATTTCAAGTCCTGCACATGCCATTTCTTAAATATTTCAACTTATAGTACACACGCTAGTAATTCAGCTTAACTTAAGCACACAGAAGTATTTCAACTTATTGCTACACGTGGTTTCATTGTGACCGTTGGTCGCTTCCGAAGATTACTATGATCCCATTAATATTACCTGCCTGACATTTAATTCTCCCCACAAAAGTTCCTGAAATAGAGAAATTATTATTTCAAACTACTCTTAAGTATTCCAAATGCATACCATGTCTCCACTCTTTTGTCTTTACGGAGCACACCTAAGACAGGTCTTACCAACACTAGATCCTGCGGCAGAGTGCTGAAACATGGCCGTTCTTCAGGTCCTCTCGCACCTCTGCCGAAGTGGGGGAGCACCTTGCTACCGTATTGGTCAGCCACATTTCAGGCGCTCAAAGCTCCGGTAAATTTCATCTCTTTGGTCCCACCAAAGGTGGCCAAAGGACCATCTCAAAGATGATCATATATTCACATTCACTATCTGCGGTTAGCAGACGACCATACATTCATTCATTTCACAGATCTCACCAAACTGGATGTAGGGATTTATTTTGTGGGAGTGCACATGTGATCAATTAAATAAATAAATTGTCATTCTTTCCCACACTGGTATACAGCTTCGCTGTATTAATTGAAATTGAGTTATTTTTACAAAAAATGTGTTGTTCTGACAAGAATAATGAAGTATGTTGTCCCTATTTTCAATGTCGGGCGGTACTGTACCCTTTCACCCTAAGCAGCCAGGTGGAGTGCAGTATCAGTTTTAACAGTAGTAGATCAAGACACAAGAATTGCGTTTTCCATACGTGTGGATGAGTTTTCATTGACTGTGAACGAAACTTTACAGGTCACCATTCTTACTATGACACCTCTCGGTAGTATCTACAAAGAACTGTATACTTTTTAACATGAAGGAAGCTTGGCATTCTTGATAAATTATTGTAGCCAGAATATCCATAACCTTTATACTGCTGAGTGGGAGCATTCTTATATGGAGTTACACGGCATGTTCCCTAGCATGAAGCTCCGTTTATGTTGTGCAGAAGATGTCTGTTGGCTATACACCACTTAGAGGTGTACGAATGAATTAGACATTATAACTCATCCCAAAATTGTTCCGTTAGGTTCAGGTACGGACTATGGGAACGCCAGTCCATTTCAGGAATGTTATTATCCACGAACCATTGCCTCTCAGACGCTGCTTTGCGACAAGGTTAATTATCATGCTGATAGAAAAAACCATCGCCTCCGAACTATTCCCTCGTCTACCCAGTGCACAATGCTATAAAATGTATTCACATCCTTCCCCATTTAGCCTTTTGTAAAGCGCAATAAGGGTATCACAACTTGATCACGAAAAACACTCCCGTAACATCACACAAACTCTTATGTATTTCATACATAATCTTAATCATAATGAAGACCAGTATACTATGACACAATTCTTCTGTATTTAATTTTTGGCACTACACATGATGCCAGGTAACGATCTCCTGGCATTCACCAGACTCAGATCTTCTATAGGATTGCCACTGGGTACAGTGTGATTTACCACGTAAAATCACTCGTGTCCAGTCATCTACTGTATAGTGGCGAATAAAAAAAAAGTATCATTGTAGTGTAGCTGTTAGCTCATCTGCGTAAAACGGAAGAGGCATGGGTTCAAATCCCGGCGTTGGCACAAATTTTAATTCATTAGTTCAGCTTCTGCATGAAACATAAAGGCTGCTGCTGCCTGACTTTAACGGTTATGTAAGTTAGTTAAATTTCCCTCCTGATGGGCCCATCCATACTAGCATCACGCAGAAGGAAGAAAAGAAACTAGGAGACAACATGCATAAAGACGGCAGAGGTTTGTTCCACAGGTCCAACGCCAGCCAGGAAATTCATCCGTAGCTTTAAATGAAAGATACGATCCGAAATGTAATTCGGGTCGACAATAAGATTCAGTTACTCACAGGAATATCAAGGAAGCTATCAGTGAATAGGACAGTAATACATGGCCCGACCCACACACAGCAACACTAAGCGAAACACAAAATTCCGGGAAGTCTGTTAGTTTGTGAAAGGACCTACACTCAGAAGTAAATCACTGTTCAGTCGTTGCTAACTAAGGCTGATACCGAAAGATGAAGGTTCTCGAGACCTTTGCTGAACACGTGGCATCGAATGAACAGCGGTGCAAGCACTATACTATAGTAATTGCTGAACACAGATCAGAAATAACATACAGAAGAATAGACAATATGAGAAATGCAAACACACACATTCACACCAATAGACGCGAAAACTGTAATCGGGCATGGTCCTCACAACGTGCTCCCACACTTCTAAGTCCTGAATGAACAAAGGCACTATTCATGAAATTAAGCTATTACAAAAGCTATCGTTCCCTAAGCCAGATAAAATGCTCTTAATGAATATTAATGCCCGAGGCTGTGACAGAAATCGATTAAGACTACAACTGAGTGCAACATACACAAATTCAGCTACCATATTCAGCTACTACAAACCGGCTCCTAAGACCAACTTCCTTCACCAAATTCCCAGTACCGAGCGACCAGCACCCAGACCAAATCAGGGTCCACACACAGGTTGCGGAAATTGTCACAGAACACTCTTGCCGCACTCTGTTAACTTACGCACTATAGCGCTTCGACTGGAAGGGAACGAAACCTCTTTGCCACTCTCTAAGCTTACAACAAGGTGGCTTAAACTGCCACGGTAGCTCACAAGATGTTTACCACCACTAGACATTATGAAAACTCAATATACATACGCGTTCACTCACTGCCATTCTGAAGGTAGGAATGGGAAAAAATGCTATACAATATCTGTACATTGTAATTAAGTGTGAGGAGGGTATAGTAAGCACACATAAGTAATAAATCAATACAGGGATATAAAACAGATATTGAATAAATGTGAACTGAGCGAATGTATGCAGTTGTGGGTGACTGGAGCATACTCAGCTGCCGATTATTTATCCTGCCATATTTATTGGAAGCACCGAAACTATAAAGTCCTAAAGGACATGAGAAATGACTTTAAAGTTTATTGAAACATTGTGAAGGGGCTGATATAGAGATTCTTCAGTATGGTACTATATATGATGTTCATAGCTCAAAGAAAGACAGAAAACTAACTTTACAGGAAACTCTAAGTACTAATAAACGCAAATCACAGATCCTGAATTAATTCTTAATGTTCAAGTAAAGTTTCATTGTTAACTCTTGCTAAACTAACAGATCCAGTAACGCTGTTCTCATTTTAAGATGATGCGCTTGTTTTAAATTACGTAACTGTTTCCCACTATTCATGTTGCGTTCTCCCCTACCCCCTCCCCATCCCCCGCCCCCTTGGCCAGTTAATCATATTCACCAAAAATTTTTATGCCAGTATCAACCTTGTGAACTGCCTCGGCCTTGATATACATATTAGTTGTTATACGCTGCTGTACTCGCATATCAGGGATTTGGTTATGATGAGCGATGGTGTGTAAGGAATCTAGACCATACTTCTTTTTCCTCCTCCGCAAACCTTTCTGTTGACGCAGGTCGTCCATAGATCTCTTCCATGCTTCTCTTTTTTTCCCACAGTCTGCCATTCGGCATCTCTCTTCTTCGGTTCACATCATCCTTCACCTTGTCTCTCCAACTTGTTCGTGATATTCTAAGTCGCTTCCAGATTTTTTCCATTCTAATTCTCTTCTTCTAAATCTTTCGTGTCCCATTGTCTTAACATGAGCAGACCATTTAATCACATTTCCCTGCACAGTTTCTTTCAGAGCATTGATATGAAGAGAGTTTCGTGTTGTTTCATCCTAGTAGGAGCAAGGTACAGTAGGGAGTGTATGCCTCGAGACCAGGCCGCTACAGTATCTGTGAAGGCTATAGAGGAACCCCAAAAAGTGACGGCCAGCGGGGCTTGGTGAAGCTACGATAGGCCCACCAAGCCAGTAATAGATAATCAGTTTGCTTTCAACAAACACACAAGCCTAGTCCTTATTAACATTTTAAATATGAAAATCATTCCGTCTGCATGACGTTCAGAATCTAAGTTCCGGCGGATTCAAGGTTGCTCCGAGGCTTGTTTTGATCGGGTAACTTTCACAGCTCGAGCTCTTTCAGAACTATGCGCTAAATCAGACTTATGTTTGCGAGGCACATCGCCAAATAAATAATATAAATAATATGCGTCTTAAGGCTTTCCAGGCGTTACAATTTTAAATATCGTTCTCGGTGCTACCTTCGGCTTTTATTACTTTATCTTCCCAATATTTCGTCGTACAAACTGTCAGACGTCGCCAGGTGGTGTAGTAACTCTTAAAATTTCAGATACCATGCACAAGAATAAACATTGGATTCACACTGGCACGGAATAGTGTACTCGTATAAACATTACGAGTCGCCGACCTTCTTGCAAGCGTCGTCTGTATCCCTACTTCGCCCGCTTAGGGAGGTAGGTCGATTTTTTAAAGTAGCCTATGTTATTCCTCGGGGTTCAAGCTACCTCCATATCAAATTTCATCAAAATCGGTTAAGGTGTTTGGTTGTGAAAACAAAGCAGAGTTTCTTATAGTATTGATGTGGACACTTCTAATCCTTGGATACAACTTAACGTTTATTTGTAGATACTTTCTTCGTGTGTGTTTCGATATGCTTATGACAGTTTAGCTGTTAGTGTATAATTTAGAAAATTTAAATAATACATCAGCAACATTTAGGTCAATCACCCAGTTTATTTAGAGATTTATAGTTAAATCTTTAGATTCTAAATCATTTAATACATTACTATATAATATTTCTTTTTTTGTAATCGCGTCAGATTTAAGCGCTGCATTTTTCGTTTCTTGTATAGACGCATAATCTTCAAATCTTCAAATATCTTTGGAAAAAACCGTCTTTGCATTGTTTGAAGCTCTCGCTGATGTTTTGTGGACTGTCTGTTCAGTCTCAAGTTGCATTACGACAGTTTAGAAAGCCAGATGCCAGTCACAACAAAACATGTAACAAATATTATTATGGGACATTAATTTTGTGCGTTTCAGTAATTAACATGGTTATTTTCCACCAAATATCGACGGAATTTTCCATAAAGATTGTTCTGATTTTACAATGTTATTCCTGCATCTTCTAAATTTGTCTGCCATTTCTAATTAGTAGACTCTGTTTACACAAATTTCCCTGGCGTTGAATTTGATGACACATAGATATAGGGTTTTAGGATATATACAACTTAGCTTTCGTATTTTGCAAATACTATCTAAGACGGTATTGCTCTTTTCTTTCCTGTATTAATAGATGTCTTGCTTCTCCCAAATGCATGCTAAAAACGTTCTTCAGATTTCACATTGTTTATCTGTAACGATATTCCACATCACAGATGTCGTTAGCATCATGTGAATTGGTGTAAAATATCCGTATAATATATAATACTATAGAATCAAAAGTTAAATTACAGAAATACCGCATCGTGTACTCTGTCTGTAATACATACGCTACTTAAAGTTAATTGCTGGAATACTTTAAAACTAAATTTTAAATCAGAATCTGGTGCAATATACGCATCATAGCGTGACCATAACGTTTTGTCAGTTTTTCCTTGCCTTCATTCACATTACAACACATTTCATTCAACACGAGAACCAGACTGTTTCTTTTTCTAACTACATTATTTCACCGACAAGCTTTCATCCATGCCTAGAAACCAAGAAACTGAAAGAGTGCAGTTACATTCAGCTCAGGACGTAGTATTTTCTGTTCTACGTAATCTGTTTGCGGTAAACTCCTGGATAATGTGTGGTAGCAACAATTAGTTATGGTCTGACTAACGTCTGATAAACTGCAGTGCTGTTCGTGATAAAGCAGTTCAAAACACAAAGGAAAGTGTTTTAGCAGTACAACTCCGCTTGGGCAGTTGCGTGAAATAATAAAGCGAGCTGTATCAGTCGAGAAGTGGTAAACGCCACAGATATGAGATTGCGGAACTTCTCAGTACAATGAGCCGTTATCCTCCGCCGAGTGACGTTTAGTACGTCGGCTGCAGATACTCTGCTGATGACTAAGAGTGTTATTTCTGCTCTGCTGGTCTCAGACAGGAGGAGCACTACACTCACCTTGGATGAACGCAGCAGGTGCAAACGCTTCCGTGAAAGTCTCCAAAGCGCACGTAAACCACTAAGTCACTTTTCTAATAAATATAATTTACGAGGTATGTGCATTATTGTTGTGCTTTCCAGGAGGGGAAGATGAAAAATTTTCTGCTGTGCGATGAGTGCTTTTTTTGTTAACAGTGCACTTATCTTTCAATATAGCTCATTTTCGCGTAAATCTGCTCATCGAACTGTCTTTTAAGTGAATAGCTTACATCCTTTTAATGGACAGAAGAAATCATGCAGTCACCAATTTCTCTACACGTGATATTAAGAGAAGTTAAGAATGTGCCAGATCTGGTGAAAAAGGTGGATATACAACAGCTAGTGCTTCAATATCTGTATTTCGGAAGCCGGTACGGTTTGAGGCGCAGGGTAAATACATTGTCCAGTCACGTTAATGTGACTTCCTTCCAAAAAGCCTGAATAACCATCTTTTGCAGCGCAGACCGGTGCGAGGTGCGAGACGTGCAGGAGAGAGTCAGTGAGGTACTGGAAGGTTCCGACAGGCAAGTGGAGCCATGCCGATTCCTATGCCGTAGTCATCTGTGCTAGGCTTCTCGGTTGAGGCTCCATGGCGCATACGGCCCGATCGAGGTGGTCCCACAGATTCTCGATTCGGTTTAAATCCGTTGAGTTTGTTGGCCAGGGGAGCAAGGTAAACCCATGCTGGTACATTATGAACCACACACTTACACTGAGAGCTGTGTGACACGTTGCGTTGTCCTGCTGGTAGAGTCCATCGTGCTGAGGAAAAACAAACTGCATGCAGGGGTGGACATGGCCCCCAAAGACAGATCCGTACTTGTGCTGATCCGTTGTGCTTTCCAGAATGACGAGGGAACGCCACGAAAGACTCCCCAGACCATAATGCTCACTTTTCAGGCCTAGTTCCTTCGAACGGGAGCATAAAAAGTGATTCACTCGGAAAGGCCACATGTAGCCGTACAGTGGACATCCAGTTGCGGTGTTTGTGTGCAAATGCCAGCTTTCGCCGCTGATGAATAGCAGTCATCATGGCTGCATGAACCAGGCACCTGATGTGGAGGCCCATACGGTGAACGGTTGAACGGTTGTTGAGGACACGCTGTAGCCCCTGTAGCCGCGTAGTTCATTTGAGCGGTCAGTTGATCACACACATCTCCGCAGCCGTCGTTCACCCTGTCCTCTGTGGGCTGTGGTGCACCGCACTTGCCTCGGCGCCAGTTTTGGATAGCGCCAGTTTGCCATGCACGTTATACTTTCACGGCCAAATGGAACACCTCTTGAGGAAGAATGAGCTGCAATTCCTTCACAGACAATCTGACACCTAAATGGATGTGTGGGATGCGTCCCCAAGCAGAGTTCAGGCTGTCGTTCAGGCGGACAGTTGATACTCTCCATTTTAATGTGCACTAATACACTCCTGGAAATTGAAATAAGAACACCGTGAATTCATTGTCCCAGGAAGGGGAAACTTTATTGACACATTCCTGGGGTCAGATACATCACATGATCACACTGACAGAACCACAGGCACATAGACACAGGCAACAGAGCATGCACAATGTCGGCACTAGTACAGTGTATATCCACCTTTCGCAGCAATGCAGGCTGCTATTCTCCCATGGAGACGATCGTAGAGATGCTGGATGTAGTCCTGTGGAACGGCTTGCCATGCCATTTCCACCTGGCGCCTCAGTTGGACCAGCGTTCGTGCTGGACGTGCAGACCGCGTGAGACGACGCTTCATCCAGTCCCAAACATGCTCAATGGGGGACAGATCCGGGGATCTTGCTGGGACAGGGTACTTGACTTACACCTTCTAGAGCACGTTGGGTGGCACGGGATACATGCGGACGTGCATTGTCCTGTTGGAACAGCAAGTTCCCTTGCCGGTCTAGGAATGGTAGAACGATGGGTTCGATGACGGTTTGGATGTACCGTGCACTATTCAGTGTCCCCTCGACTATCACCAGTGGTGTACGGCCTGTGTAGGAGATCGCTCCCCACACCATGATGCCGGGTGTTGGCCCTGTGTGCCTCGGTCGTATGCAGTCCTGATTGTGGCGCTCACCTGCACGGCGCCAAACACGCATACGACCATCATTGGCACCAAGGCAGAAGCGACTCTCATCGCTGAAGACGACACGTCTCCATTCGTCCCTCCATTCACGCCTGTCGCGACACCACTGGAGGCGGGCTGCACGATGTTGGGGCGTGAGCGGAAGACGGCCTAACGGTGTGCGGGACCGTAGCCCAGCTTCATGGAGACGGTTGCGAATGGTCCTCGCCGATACCCCAGGAGCAACAGTGTCCCTAATTTGCTGGGAAGTGGCGGTGCGGTCCCCTACGGCACTGCGTAGGATCCTACGGTCTTGGCGTGCATCCGTGCGTCGCTGCGGTCCGGTCCCAGGTCGACGGGCACGTGCACCTTCCGCCGACCACTGGCGACAACATCGATGTACTGTGGAGACCTCACGCCCCACGTGTTGAGCAATTCGGCGGTACGTCCACCCGGCCTCCCGCATGCCCACTATACGCCCTCGCTCAAAGTCCGTCAACTGCACATACGGTTCACGTCCACGCTGTCGCGGCATGCTACCAGTGTTAAAGACTGCGATGGAGCTCCGTATGCCACGGCAAACTGGCTGACACTGACGGCGGCGGTGCACAAATGCTGCGCAGCTAGCGCCATTCGACGGCCAACACCGCGGTTCCTGGTGTGTCCGCTGTGCCGTGCGTGTGATCATTGCTTGTACAGCCCTCTCGCAGTGTCCGGAGCAAGTATGGTGGGTCTGACACACCGGTGTCAATGTGTTCTTTTTTCCATTTCCAGGAGTGTAGATGTCCAGGTACTTTTGGTCAAAAATCATGGCTCGTAAAGAAGCATATGGCCAGCTGATTTACCGTCGCTCTATGTGCAAATGAAATAGTAAACTGAATGACTAGCAGTAGTACAAGGTACCCTCTTCCCAGCTCCGTATAGTGGCATGCGAAATGTGTAAATTCCGTCTGGATTTATTGGAACAACCACACAGATTTAGCTGCCGTGAAACAGGATGTCAGACTCAGATTGGAAGAATGCCGAGGAAGTCTAGTTCACGCTCTAAAGAGTTTGCTTGCCAAAGACTCGTTCGACCAGTACTTCCATATTGCTCTCCAGCGCAGGAACTTGTCAAGGTGGATTAACAAAAGAGGTCGCCACGATTCAAATAAGGACTGTACGATCTTTCGCTTGTTTACTTAGTCAGTGTGGAAGTGTTACGGACATGCTCAAACATCTGTAAGGTGGGGAGGGGGGTTTGCGTTTCAAGGCATACAATGTGCGCATCGCGGAGAGATTTACTCATTTCTGAGAGCACACTTTCCGAACTGAATGAAGAATCATACTACTTTCCTGAACACACATCTCATTAAAGTTACTAAAATTCGGGCCGAATGGGTAACGTTTGTCTTTCCTATTGAGTACCATACATGGAAGAGAGATGAATGCGGAAACGTGAGACTTGCTTATTACACGATCCAGCCACATTAATGTAACCATCATCTGTGTTCGACGTCAACGTACAATACGTGCAATACGACAGATGGTGCAATCGTTGTCATAATGCGGAAACGGAGCGATTTATCTGACAACAAGAAGGACATTATCGTTAACTTTCTGGCCAAGGGTCAAATGGCTCTAAGCACTACGGGACTTTACATCTGAGGTTATCAGTCCCCTAGACTGTCATCTAGACCCACACATACATGCCCGAGGAAGGATTCGAACCTGCGACCGTAGCAGCAGCGCGGTTCCGGACTGAAGCACCTAGAACCGCTCGGCCACAGCGGTCGGCATCGGGCCAAGGGTGGAAGCATTTTCTATATAGTTAAGTTAGTCGTACCTCATCCTTTTTTAACTCGTGATGCATAATCATTGTGTTAACTCGATTTCTGGGAGAACTTTGGAACTCACGAGTGATTCTTTCCACTGATATAAAGTGAATTTTTACAACCACTGTCCGTAAGCTAGACGGTCCTTCAATACATGAAGCCTGCCTAGTCTTGGTCTCTACTGACAATAAAGTACTCCCTATCTCCTTTCATGCTATCGTGTCTGCCGTATATTACGGTCAATTCTGCATTACATAAGGGAGTCCAGATAATTTATATCAAATACGGTATGTTAGTGGCAGTAAGATCCTTCTGTAGTATGTTGCAAATGCCGGTTCTCTAAAATTTCGCAGAAGTGTTCGTCTTCTTCATTCCACAGATTGTTGTTTGAGTTCAAGCAGCATTTCTGTAATCCTTTTCCTGTTGGTGGAATTTACGAGCAACAGATCTATCAGCACGCCTCTGAACTGCTTCGATGTCTTCCTTTGATCGAACTGGTTGGGTTCCCAAACAATCCAGCATAACTCAATAATCAGTCACCGAAGTGTCCTGTACGTGGTCTTCTTTCTAGACGAGCTGTCTTTTCCTAGAATTCTCCCACCAAACCGAAACTGAGCCTTTGCCTTCTCTTCGATCGATCTATCTGAAGGACTGCTTCCAGAAAGTGATCGCCACTCCCACAGTCAAAAGATTTTGTATCTTTTCGTTCAGATGAGCGCATTGAATTACATTTACTCGTGTTTAGAACGGGATGCCAATCACTGCACCAGGTACTTATCATCAGCAAGTCATTTTGCGTTACGTGATAAGTTTGCAATGATGTTTCCTGCCTGTTCACAAATGCGTCGTCTTTGAATAGCCTCATAGGACTACAGATATTGGCCGGCCGCCGGCGGCCGAGCGCTTCTAGGCACTTCAGTCTGGAACCGCGCTACCGCTACGGTCGCAGGTTCGAATCCTGCCTCGGGCATGGATGTGTGTGATGTCCTTAGGTTAGTTAGGTTTAAGTAGTTCTAAGTTCTAGGGGACTGATGACCTGTGATGTTACGTCCCATAGTGCTCAGAGCCATTTGACTACAGATATTACCCGCCAGGTCATATATGTATATCGCAAGTAGCAGCGTCTCATCTGACTAATTATTCTTCAGATCCTCCAGTTTTCCCATTCACAAAGGATCTTTATCGTCATTTGTATTCTCCTGACGAAAAGAAATTTTTATTCCTTAGCAAATTAAGGCCTTATCTTAAGTTTCAATTTTTCTTCTTTTTTAGCACAGAAAACACGTACATATATTTACATATATAACATATCATTTTTCGGTACACGCCTGTTTACTCGTTTATGTGCATATTATGTACGTCAGAGAAAAAGATTTTCTCCAGCCTTCAGGTAAGTGGTCAATATTTCCCTGATTAGCCTAAGTGGGTATTGGTCTGGGCGACGCCATTTCGAGTGACTTCCGGATGATATCCGACGTTTTCCACTGCTGAGGAGCTTATGAGAGTCCCCATAGGAAGCGACACCTTACAGAAGTGCTTAAGTGGAAGCAAAAAATATTCAGACAGAATGTCTAAATTGTGCTTCTGATTGGCTGAACGGTCTAATTGTTGCATAATTTCCTGGAACGGTTTGGAGCTCATGAAGTCGAGGAGCCGACCAGTGAACTTCGCAGGCTGTAAATGTAGGCTGCCTTCTGAAGCGGAGGTGTTGTTTTGATAATGTATTGCAGAAACATGGAGAAGGTGATCCTTTGTTATGAAAGAAGCTATTTCTTGCGGTACGTACAGCTGCGAGAATCCAAAAGTGTATTTCCCGTGCATGGGTGTGGGTTTCGGGTTGAATCACATCTGGTTTTTCTAGCCGACTCTTGCCTCTTAGAGAGGGTGCATGTGCACAATAACGAGATGCATCTCCCATCACGCTGTGCAGCAAAGCAGCTAGCTGGAGGTGGTGTTTTAGTGAACGAGACAGACTTGGAGAGATTTTACTAAGACAAATGGCATCCGTTTCCGTGGAAGTTTCATTGTTGTATTTTCGTGAGACTTTTTTCTTTATTGATATTGAACAGTATTAGCGTTTTGGTGTCTGAAGATAATCGAAGGGAGTTGGTAAGGCCTGGTTGGAGGTGGTCTATGAGGTTTTGAGGGTTAAGATATTCCATTCCAGTGGTGGGACCTCGGAATCGTTCCTGAAAGCAGCTTGGTAGCTACACGGTTTTTAGTTATTGAGTTTGGATCAAAGCGAGGCTGCCGAATCTTATTTAGGCTGAACTGAAAGCGTAGCAGAGCAGAGACTTAACACGGGTCCGTCAATAAACATTTCCTATTAAACTGCCGGAGCAATACGTGGTGTAATATGTCTCGCTCGCCTCGGACGGCCAATATTGCGTGGCTTCAAGCTGCGAACGCGGGAGTGACTTCGCGCTATTCCACGGAAGCTCCGAGGGATGGACAAAAGAGACGTTTCACATTCTCATCAGATGAAATGGACTTCGCTTTTTTTTGCTGTAGATCCAATAGCTTCCACCAACTACTGAGACTGTCATACCGTTTCCGGTGGGAAGGGTTGAACCGACGTCTCATTCACAGTAACAAACTGGTCCGCAGAAACAGTTGAATTATTTTTAGAAGAGTAAAATCTTTACTCAGCAGTTTATTTCCGAATTTGCTTTTAATCAGAATTTAACTATAGCGTCAATTTTAGTCTTGTCAGCGTATAAGATGTCACTAATACTCGTGTTAATTGCTGATTTTACAGTTGTTTACGCTTTTTCCCATTAGGGATTTACGCATCATGATACTTTGAATACACGATGGTTTCCCAGCAAGTTAGATTCTCGAAAGAACTCCAGTGACTTCACTCTTCTTCCTGAGAGTACTCATCTGTTCACCTGCCGTGTTAAAAGCATTTGCATTTCCTTCGAACAACGTTTCGTAAAGATCTACCATGCGACGTAGTACAATAATTAGTGTCGCTGGCGGTCATGAGAAATCCATACTTGGGTTATTTACGAATACAATAAATTGTTCTCATGTCAAAGGGTTCAAAATAAAAATTGATCTATCCCACGAGACACACTGACGTAAAGTTTGTAGCAGAAGCAGCAACTCAAATCACTTAATAAACGCAAGTCCCCCGGTCCAGACTGCACACTAGTCAGATTTCTTTCAAAGAATACTGATATAATAGCTCCAATCACATACAACCGCTCACTCGACGAATGATCCGTGCCTAAAGAGTGGAACGTTGCACGGGTCACACCAATACTCAATGTATTGGCAAGTAGTCAGCACGGATTCAGAAAATTTCGTTCTTGTGAAACATAACTAGGTCTTTATTCACGTAAAGCAATGTTTCCTATAGACGAGGGTCTCAAACTGATTCCATATTGATACTATTCCACACAAAAGACTACTTGTCAAGTTGAGCACCAGTGGAGTGTCAACTGAATTCGCGACTTCCTATCTGAAAGGTCACAATTCGTACTTATATCCACGGAGAAGCATCGGGTCAAACAGAAATCATACTGGCGTTCCCCAACGAAGTGTTGTAGGCCCTCTCCTGTTCCTAATTTATATAAACGATTTAGGAGACATTCTGAACTGTCATCTTAGATTGTTTCCAGTGAATCTGTCATTTATCGTGTCGTTAAATCACTAGATGATCAAAACCAGTTGCAAGGTGATTCAGACAAAATGTCTGTATGTTGCGGATAGTGGCAATTGACCCTAAATAATGAAAATAGTAAGGTCATCCACATGAGTACTGAAGGGAAATCCGTTGAAATTCGGCTATACGATAAATGGCACAAATCTAAAGACAGTCAGTTCAACTAAATACCTAGGGATAACAGTTATGAACATTTTAAATTCAGATCATCACATGAATAATATCGTGGGAGAGGCGAAGTAAAGACCGTGTTTTATTGTCAGAACACTTAGAAAATGTAACAAACCCACTAGAGAGACAGCCCACACTACCCTTGTTCGTCTTCTGCTAGGATATTGCTGTGCGGTATGGCATCCTTACCATGCAGGATTGTCGGAGAACGTGTGAAAAACTTGGACAGCTCGTTTTGTATTATTGCGAAATAGTGGAGGCAGTCTCACTGATATGACACGCGAGTTAAGGTGGCAATCATTAAACATAGGTGTTTTTCGTTGCGACGAGATAATTCCACGAAATTTAAATTCTAATTTTGTCCTCCTATAGCGAAAATATTTTGTTGACGGCCACCACGCAGGGAGAAATTATGGCCGCAAAAAAATTACAATAACCAGAGCTCGCACCGAAAGATTTAAGTGTTTCTTTTTCCCACGCTCTTCGAGAGTGGAACTGTAGAGAAATAGTGCGAAAGTGGTTCTATGAACGCTCTACCAAGCAAAAGAAGTGCGAATTGCAGCGTAGTCATACAGGTGTAGATGATACAGGCCAGTCAGCGAATCAGTAATTGACAGTGTGAATCTGAATTGAATATAGCACGTCTGGAAATTTATATTTTGCTCAGGGTTTGAAGTCCAGTCAAATCTTAAATTATCTGATACAATATCTCCTAACGAAATCTTGAGGAAAGAAACGACGAAAGTTGGTGGGGGCGGCTATTAGCAGGACATTCCTCCGTGATCCTTTCTCGACGCTGACTTAACCTAAAATATGGACTGCACATTGGTATAATAGTTCTATAAACTACTAACGAAATGACTTTTTGTCGTTTTAAGTCATGTGAGCGAAATTTGTTATTTCTTATGAAGTGCGTGATATGCGCAATATCATCGTCTTAGATATGTTATTGAAGTGCAGTTACATTTGTTACATTGTGGACAGACATGTAGATGTACTTAGAAAATCTTGTAAAGACAGTGGGCATTAAGGTTGCAGCAAAGTTTCTCAAAAGACTCATTAATAATTTTTTTCGTGGTCTAACGCAGACCTCCACTTGAACAACTTGACTTACGTCTATGAGGACGACCAACATCGATTTTAGCAGTTAAATCTGTATAGGCTGGAGTATCATATGTGCTTTTTGAAAAATGGCGTACTTTCGGCATTAAAGCAATTCGGCATATTTTCTCCACCATATTGTTACCAGAGTCAGTCATTGTTATAACATGATATAGTGAGAAAACGCTGTAATTCGCAGGTAAATAAGGTCTTCTCCTCTGCATACTGCGCCAGTTTAATAGCAGTGTGATACGACAGGTTGTGAATGCAGGCGTTAAATAATATTGGCGAAAGAACTGAGCCTTGAAGAATTCTTTACTGTTAATGATTTTGTCTCCAAATGTTTACCTTCGAAAGATTCCTCAGAAAACTGTTTGTTCCTCGGATGTAAGTCTGATAGGTATGTGTGTAACCAGGTTTCTTATTAGGTACTCTTTCCGCTTTTTCGTATGGTTTACCTAGTCTAGAAATAGTTCAGTTGCTGTCTTGGAATACTGGATGTTGCTACAGACACATTCGATGCGATGGTGAACTATTTTGCTGAAATTTTCTTTCCGAAATTTATCTGAAAACCTCTCCTCGTAGAGAAGTGTTTCTAGTATTCAGTGAGCACCGATAATGTTACTATTCGTACTTTTTTCCCATTTTTGTGAGAATTAGTGGTCTTGGGAACATTTGTTGAAGATCCTATTAGAGCTCGTACTATTGTTGCAGGAAGAAGAAGTGTTGACTACCTCGGGGGACTCAGAGGATCAGCCTTGTGAAGAAAAAATCGTAATAACGGACCAAAGCTAACTGAATGGTAGAGTCATGATTAAATTCAACCACTCCTTCTTCTAGTCCCGTGAGCTTCCGTGGCTTCATGCGAAGTCCACGGCAAAAATGCAGGCAAGAAATGATTGCTCGTATCACATGGATGAATGATACACTTTTGTTTGCTTGCTTCTAACTGTGCTCTTAAACGTTCATACTTTCGTTTGCTTGATTATAACAGTGATTCTTAAAGTTTCTTAAAAGGTTTTATTGCTATTTTACGTTTTTACCCTTGTTTCTTGATAGAAATTGTCCTTCGACTTGTAATTTAAGATCTTAACGCCATCGCAAACATGTGGCCAGGTGCCATAAATTTTTACGATAGCTAGTTTTTGTAAAGTCAATACGTGTTCAGTCGAGCACCATCCTTGCCATGGATACCACTAGACACAAGAGACCAAACAGCGAGGTCATCGGTCTCATGAGATTAGGGAAGGACGGGGAAGGAAGTCGGCCGTGCCCTTTCAGAGGAACCATCCCGGCATTTGCCTGGAGCGATTTAGGGAAATCACGGAAAAACTAAATCAGGATGGCCGGACGCAGGACTAAACCGTCGGCCTCCGGAATGCGAGTCCAGTGTGCTAACCACTGCGCCACCTCGCTCGGTGACCACCTTTTGAAAATTTTGTAATCTAATCAGTAATTTTGAAAGAATTATTGTTTCTAACGAATTCTTCTACCCGATTCCATAAATGTTTTAGAATTTTCAGTTAAACTTAATCCAAAAATAAGTCTCAGTACTAGATGTAACTTTTCCAAACGAAAGTCACATTCCATATTTTCAGCTTCAGTACCTTACATACACATAAATTCTTTGTAAAAAGTGTGTTGGAAGTTAAAGTCAACAAAAATTAAAGAAATTTCCATGTTTAAATACCCCCTCCCTTGGTTATACGCATTATGAAAATGCATTGGTATTGCTATTGTTAAATTATTTTCCCTAGCAAGTAAAGTTACTTGCCAATGAATTTATATATATTTGCTTTTAAAATGTCATCTATCATTTCACTTTCATAGTCATTGTTATGTTTTCGCAGATATTCTGATGACAGGGCATGCTCGAAGCGCATAAATGAAGAAGTTTTAACAACAAGTGGATTCTTGTTATTAGTGGCCAAACAATAATATTAAGGACCTCCTTCGTATTTACACATATTGGTCGCCGACATCTTACGCGACTCTACGTCGCAACTCAAATTAGAGAAGTGATACCCTTATGCAGCAGCATACAGAATAGTTGATATTTTACAGCAATAGTACAACTTTAAATTTTTAGATTCATATGTTTTTGATACAATTACTCATTCCACAAATTTTATATTGATTATTACGTATATTAATTAAGAAAAATGATGCGAAGTAGGTACATTCTGTGCACACTACAGAACATATACTAAAAATCCAGTTAGACTATCGCATTGTATGCCTCTGTCATGGACTGTGCGGCTGGTCCCGGCGGAGGTTCGAGTCCTCCCTCGGGCATGGGTGTGTGTGTTTGTCCTTAGGATAATTTAGGTTAAGTAGTGTGTAAGCTTACGGACTGATGACCTTAGCAGTTAAGTCCCATAAGATTTCACACACATTTGAACTTTTTTTGTATGCCTCTGTACTGTTAATTACAAATAAGTTTCCTTTTATATATAAAAGCAGAGCTAATCGTAATTGTGAATTTACGAGAGGTAGTCATAAGGTTTCTTTTTTTAAAAAAAAGTTATCATCCAGAAAAATCAAACAGCAATCATGAAACTTGCTGAAGATGTTAATTTTTCTTTACATATTCCCCCTCCAGCGCGACACAGTTGTCCCAGCAATGAATGCCTTGGAGGATACCTCGGTTGTGGAAGCCTGTACTTTGGCTGTTTAGCAAACGTTACACTCGAAAATCAACTCGTCGTCGTTCTGAAATTTATGCTTGCCGCACAGTGGTTTCTCACCCGAAGAAAGGAGAAGAAGTCGCTAAGTATTGCGTCAGGAGAATCCAGGGGCGGGGGCGCAACATTTGATAGTCCAAGGAAGCCACATGTGTGACTGTCCTGTGGAGAATGAGCTGGGGCGTTGAGCTGGAGCACATCGTTGGATACCTTCCCGCGACGCTTCATGCTAATAGCAACCCGTAACTTCGTCAGAATATTTCGATGGTACGCTTCAGCGACAGTTTGTGCCTTACATAATACGTTGGCGTTACACCATGACAGTTCCAAAGAATTCATTATCACCTGCCTCGATGGTTGTTAGGTGTCCGTATCTTTTCTGCCGTGGTGTATCGACATATTACCGTTGCACGCTTTCCTTTGCTCGCTTTGTTCCTTTGTCTCTGGGTCATAGCGGTGCATTCAGTACTAGTGCAAGGTGATTAGGCGGCTAAAGAAATAATCTGGATTCGCCTGACACAGCTGCATCATTTGCACTGTTGTGCTGGCTCGGCAGGCTATTTGAATGGATGTGATCAATAGCGGAACCTATCGGGTGGTAAACTTCAGGTTCAAAATGGCGTGCAGGATGTTAAAACGTTATCTATGACTGACTTGCATTTTCCACAATCACCTCGATTGTGATACACCGGTCTTCGAGCACTAGATGGTCTGTCACTTCGTTGTTCCTGTTTTGCACTTGTTTGGCCACGCTGGTACCCTTTATGCCACCTAACCACTGTGTCATAATGACGACCCCGAGTATTAACATCGTAACTCAAAATTGTCAATTTTACAGGTGAAGCAAAAGAAGGTTTAAGTAAACAGTGTAAATCAGAATTTATTTTAATTGTAATGAAATTTCAGAGGTAAACAGCTATAAATGAAGAGATTTAATTGTACAATACTAATGTGCTCCATCCTTTTCCAAAAGTATAGTTTTCAGACTTACGATGTTTTTCTCTGGAAAAATATACAGAATATTTCTGCCTAAGTTGCGTTACAATTGCTATATGATAACAAAAACTGACTAAATAAGGTATTAAAAATTTTTTGAGCCCTTTTGACAATAGCTCATCATTCATCTGCACTTGACACATCATTGTCATGTTGTTCTGGTGTACCAGTTTGTGTTGAAACCAGGCTTTGATAAAATGGATGATAAACACTTGGGATGCACTTGCTGTCACATAAGGACAAGAGATCCTTCAACTTCAGTTCACTGATCAGTAAGATTCGGTGATATGCCTGTCAAGGATGTCGCAGGATGATAACTGTCGTCCTCTAGAGCGCTTCTGGACCAAGATACACTTTGCTTCTTCCTCGTAAGTGTACTTAAAGTACACTTCGTATGGTCGGCCTTCAAAGACAGAAATTTCCCGTACTTTACTCCACATCACCTTATTTTGATTACTGTCATACATCCACTGTTGCATCTGCACTACTTTCTTGAAGTCATAAATTAAGTCATGACTCATTTCATTAACTGTGTGACCCTACTCATTCTACAGGGCTATTACAAATGATTGAAGCGATTTCATAAATTCACTGTAGCTCCATTCATTGACATATGGTCACGACACACTACAGATACGTAAAAAAACTCATAAAGTTTTGTTCGGCTGAAGCCGCACCTCAGGTTTCTGCCGCCAGAGCGCTCGAGAGCGCAGTGAGACAAAATGGCGACAGGAGCCGAGAAAGCGTATGTCGTGCTTGAAATGCACTCACATCAGTCAGTCATAACAGTGCAACGACACTTCAGGACGAAGTTCAACAAAGATCCACCAACTGCTAACTCCATTCGGCGATGGTATGCGCAGTTTAAAGCTTCTGGATGCCTCTGTAAGAGGAAATCAACGGGTCGGCCTGCAGTGAGCGAAGAAACGGTTGAACGCGTGCGGGCAAGGTTCACGCGTAGCCCGCGGAAGTCGACGAATAAAGCAAGCAGGGAGCTAAACGTACCACAGCCGACGGTTTGGAAAATCTTACGGAAAAGGCTAAAGCAGAAGCCTTACCGTTTACAATTGCTACAAGCCCTGACACCCGATGACAAAGTCAAACGCTTTGAATTTTCGGCGCGGTTGCAACAGCTCATGGAAGAGGATGCGTTCAGTGCGAAACTTGTTTTCAGTGATGAAGCAACATATTTTCTTAATGGTGAAGTGAACAGACACAATGTGCGAATCTGGGCGGTAGAGAATCCTCACGCATTCGTGCAGCAAATTCGCAATTCACCAAAAGTTAACGTGGTTTGTGCAATCTGACATTTAAAGTTTACGGTCCCTTTTTCTTCTGCGAAAAAAACGTTACAGAACACGTGTATCTGGGCACGCTGGAAAATTGGCTCGTGCCACAACTGGAGACCGACAGCGCCGACTTCATCTTTCAACAGGAGGGTGCTGCACCGCACTTCCATCATGATGTTTGGCATTTCTTAAACAGGAGATTGGAAAACCGATGGATCGATCGTGGTGGAGATCATGATCAGCAATTCATGTCATGGCCTCCACGCTCTCCCGACTTAACCCCATGCGATTTCTTTCTGTGGGGTTATGTGAAAGATTCAGTGTTTAAACCTCCTCTACCATTGATGGGGACATGCTGCGCCGAGTGTGGGAGGAACTTGATTATCGGCTTGATGTCTGCCGAATCACTAAAGGGGCACGTATCGAACATTTGTGAATGCCTAAAAAAACTTTTTGAGTTTTTGTATGTGTGTGCAAAGCATTGTGAAAATATCTCAAATAATAAAGTTATTGTAGAGCTGTGAAATCGCTTCAATCATTTGTAATAACCCTGTAATTAAAGTGACCCATTGATCCGGAACGTACACTGATTGATTCTTCTTTCGATCAGAGCGTGCATTGAGTTACCTTCGTTCTGGGAGTGACCCTGTTCTAGAAAGCGATGTGTGATTGAAATTTCAAACTTAACAGAAGCAATGATGAATATACAAAATAGGAGTCTGTTCCTATTTTGGCCTCCACGGCTATCAGAGTACAGGTTGAATGTTTTTCCACCTTTGCAATCTTTCATCTGCAAGAAATGGTAAAGACAGCTAGCTGTTTCGTTTGGACCACGGCAGGCAATGGCCTCATGCCAAATATAACAATGCCCTTCCTTGTTTCCCATGTCGTATACTGTAAAATTGTAGGAGGAATATTTCCGTTTGTAGTAGTAAAGGCTCACATCAGACTGAGGAGTAGCCAACACTTTCTGCAGATCGAAACATGCACTAATAATGGACTTGTCCGAGATTGAACTCATTTTGTCTTTTTCTTTCAGATCCCTGACAATAGTTTTATTGCCAATGTGAGACATGTATTTGTCTTCCAACTTTGTTTTCTCCTCTCCAGAGGAACTATCGTAAAGCTCACATAGTTCACACTTATCCTTTTTAGGCCGAAAGAATGATAAATTATATTCTTGGTTAAATATATCAGTGTATTGCCTTAATGTGGCAGGATATATGGTGGCATATTTTCTTTCCTTGATCCATTCCTGGTACATTCTGTGCATTTTTGCAATGCTCAGTGCTGCATCAAGGTATTTTCTGCTTGTTTCTTTTCTTGTGTAATGTGACTCTACACAAGGAAAGCTGTTTATATGCTCTCGTACTGACTCCTTTATCTGAGGCCCTATTGTATTTCCCCTTCTGGAATGCTTTCCTCCCATTTCAGTTGACAGAATTCCATCTGTTCTCAGTTTCTGCATGGCAGTTCTCACCCACATATCTGTAATAGAGAGAGTGTGCAGAAACATTTTCTGACACACCTTAATGATATTCCCATCGACTGTTAGAGAATACTGTCTTGAAAATTTTCTTCTTGATTCTGCCACATTTCGAATCTGTTTCCTGCTTACATTTTTCACATGTCGACAGAGGAAATCTCTTTGTCTGCTATGATCTCCCATCTGCCAGAACTGTTGAAAATATCCTGCCTGATTTTTTGAGTTAACTTGTTATGACATTTTAGTCGGCATAAGTTAGGATCGCATCTAGGCTTCTTTACTCTTGCTCTTATTTCAGCACCTTTTCGACCAATGTCTGCTAAACCTCTGTTGAGAGATTCTTTTGCTCTATTTACTATCCATGAGGCTGGGTTCCTACTCATTTTACGGGTCTTTTTATCCTTATTTTCACATCGTCGTGTGCTAGCATTGTTTGGTGAGGATATAGTTGTATTACGTTCCGCTGTGGATATGGGTGGAGAAAGATTTAAGCGTTGCCCAGTAGTTTGTAAGGAGATCTCTCCTGCAATAAAAATGTGTAATTTTAAAATAAAATGCCTATATTATATTGTTTTGCGAAATGTAATATGCTACAGAAACCTTTATTGTTTACCTTGGTCTTTGTTATGTTTCCCTTTGAACTTTTTTCTCTTTTGTTCCTTCTCGTCACTGCTGCTTGATGAATCATCAGCTGTTGTGGCAATGAAGTCAGCATCAGCAACAGAGTCATCACTATTATCCAAACACGATGTATCCATTAATTCTGAACTATTTCCTGTTTTCATCACTTCAGTTGTGCCATTATTGGGACGAACATTAGAAAACCACGAACTAGAGCACCCAGCATGAGTGAGAAGTGGTTCCCTTTTATTTGCACTTCCGTCTCCTGCAGAAAGACGCGAATGGCTTCTAACAATAATTATTACAGCGACAACACAAATTATTTGTGGCGCTAAATAGAACTGCAGCCAAAAATTTACGAAAAATGTTCTTAATTTGTATATAAAACGAAAAATAGTAATTATTTTTGTTGTCTATAGAATTTCGGGGCTTTTTCAGGTTTTCAATTGTATATACGAAATTACGTTCTTTATCATTGTTACAATAAAAGAAAATGAGTACTTACGTTCATCATCTTTCGTTGGGTTGAAAACCATGTCCATTATTTTTAATGCTCTACTTGAGTACATAATTATCCAAAAACGTAATAAATGATACTAATTACAAAAGCAGCACACTCGGAACCCGTTCACACAGATGTTTATCAACTAATGTGCTAAGCGAAATAACTGGTTATACTCGTACTGATGACCACATCTACAATGAACATACTTATTGTTGGCTACAAACAACCTGGGACGACAATGCTACCAACTTAATGGGCGAGTGAAAAACATCGCATGCATCTACACAGTAAAATTTCCCTGTACAAACATCGTAACTACACTTACGATATTTGTTCTGCTACAATTCTCCCAGGAAAAACATCGCAACATAACTTGCGATCATTATCATTGGTGAAAGAGCCTCTTAGCTGACTTACGATATTCTGAAGAATGCTATTGCTGCTTAAGTTGCGGCGCTAGAGATACGATACTTATACACGGGAAAAGTACGGAGGCAACAATTCTGCCGGGCATCGTAACTCAATTTAGCCATTTTTGGACTTACGACGTTAATACTTGAAGCCGTCTAATGATTGCACAGTGTTCCTGTACACTTTCATCAACTCAGCATCGACTGTTTCAGCAATGTTCCTCTTTAAACGCAGAACGTAATTTACCGCTATACTCAGCGTTGTGAATGGTCTGCGGCATTTTACTTTGGCTTGTGTAGCGGCGTGCGACGGTACTGCGGAGTGGGGACTGCTGAACACAGCGGCAAACAAACAAAAAATTAATTGCTTAACGTCGTTTTTTCGAAGTTTTAATAAGACTGTGTGGTGATATTGCGGCTTAAGTTTCTATTAACGTTTCTGAGAAATTTTGTTCATTTCCAAGCTCACGTAAGAAAGAGATCGAAACGCCCTACCGCAGATACGACAACTGATACGTGTTCATAGCAGAACGCTCTACTTCGATAATTATTCAGGTTTACCTATAATTTACATGCTTCTCCAAATAAATGACACAATTAAAAGTGACCAATATTAAAGTTACAGAAACTGTATTTTTTCGCTTCTTGATAATACGCTCACTCCAAGCACAATTAACGAAGATGACTTTCAGTTTAGTTGCTTTTAGCGTTAATAATCTCAGAGCATACACCGATGAGCGAAAACATTATGACCACCTGTTTGATAGCGTGCTGTTTCACTTTTCAAACACAGTACAACAAAGATTCTGCTTTGCATGTATTCTGCAAAACTTCGATAGTATTTCAGAAGTGTGTGGCACCGGTTTGTACGCGCAGGTCAAACAATTCCTGCAAATTACGGGATGACGATTTATGGGTACATCTACAGGTCTACGTCTACATCTACATCTACAAGGATACTCTGCAAATCACACTTAAGTGCCTGGGCAGAGGGTTCATCGAACCACCTAACTGAGACGATATTCCATAAGCACGCGCTTTCACTATAAGCCGCTTATGTGGTACATTGTCAAAAGCCTTCTGGAAATCCATAAATACGGAATCTATCTGAAATCCCATGTCAATAGCACTCAACACTTCATGCGAATAAAGTGCTAGTCTCGTATAGCGCGCGGAAAGAACGAGCTCAGATTTCTCTTATTTTATCTTAGTGATCGTTTCTCCTTATGTAGGTCGGTGTCAACAAAATATTTTCTCATTCGGAGGAGAAAGTTGGTGATTGGAATTCCGTGAGAAGATTCCGTCGCAACGAAGAACGCCTTTCTTTTAATGATGTCCAGCCCAAATCCTGTATCATTTCAGTGACACTCTCTCCCATATTTTGCGTTAATACAAAATGTGCTACCCTTCTTTGAACATTATCTATGCACTCCGTCAGTCCTATCTGGTAACGATCCCACACCGCGCAACAGTAGTCTAAAAGTGGACGGACGAGCGTAGTGTAGGCAGTTTCCTTAGTAGATCTGTTACATTTTCCAACTGTCCTGCCAATAAAACGCAGTCTTTGCTTAGCCTTGCCCAGGACATTTTCTATGTGTTCCTCTCAATTTAAGTTGTTGGCAACTGCAATTCCTAGGTATTTACTTGAATTTACAGCCTTTATATTTGACTGATTTATTGTGCAACCGAAGTTTAACGGATTCCTTTTGGCACTCATGTGGAAGACCTCACTCTTTTAGTTGTTTAGGGTAAAAAAAAAAAATAGTTAAAAGGGCTCTGAGCACTATGGGACTTAACATCTGTGGTCATCAGTCCCCTAGAACTTAGAATTACTTAAACCTAACTAACCAAAGGACATCACACACATCCATGCCCGAGGCAGGATTCGAACCTGCGACCGTAGCGGTAGCACGGTTCCAGGCAGTAGTGCCTAGATTAGCTCGGCCACCCCGGCCGGCCAGGAAGTGACAAATCCATTCACATAACTGAGACGATATTCCATAAGCACGCGCTTTCACTATAAGCTGCTTGTCTGGTACAGTGTCAAAAGCCTTCTGGAAATTCAGAAATACGGAATCTATCTGAAATCCCTTGTCAATAGCACTCAACACTTCATGCGAATAAAGAGCTAGTTGTGTTTCACGAGAACGATGTTTTCTAAACCCATGTTGACTGTTTGTTAATAGACCGTTTTTGTCGAGGTAATTCATAACGTTCGAACACAATATGCGTTCCAGAATCCTGCTGCATATCGACATTAATGATATGGGCCTGTAATGAAGTGGACTGCTCCTACTATCTTTCTTGAATATTGGTGTGACCTGTGCAACTTTCCAGTCTTTGTGTACGAACCTTTCGTCGAGCGAACGGTTGTATATGATTGTCAAGTATGGAGCTAGTGCATCAGCATACTCTGAAACGAACTTAATTGGTATACATTCTGGACCAAAAGACTTGCTTTCATTAAGTGATTTAAGTTGCTTCACTGCTCCGAGGTTATTTACTTCTGCGTTACTCATGTTGGTAGCTGTTTGGTGTATTGAGGCGAGCCAGCTGCTCGTCCACCATTGGCCAGACATTTTCAGTTGGTGAGAGATCTGGAGAATGTGCTGGCCAGGGCAGCAGTCGAACGTTTTCTGTATCCAGAAAGGCCTGTACAGGACCTGCAACATGCGGTCGTGCATTATCCTGCTGAAATGTAGGGTTTCGCAAGGATCGAATGAAGGGTAGAGCCACGGGTCGTAACACATCTGAAATGTAGCGTCCAAAGTGCCGTCAATGCGAACAAGAGGTGACCGAGACGTGTAACCAATGGCACCCCATACCATCACGCCGGGTGATAAGGCAGTATGGCGATGTCGAATACACGCTTCCAATGTGCATTCACCGCGATGTCGCCAAACACGGATGCGACCATCATGATGCTGTAAGCAGAACCTGGATTCATCTGAAAAAATGATGTTTTGCCATTCGTGCACCCAGGTTCGTAGTTGAGTACACCATCGCAGGCGCTCCTGTCTGTGATGCAGCGTCAAGGGTAACCGCAGCCATGGTCTCCGAGCTGATAGTCCATGCTGCTGCAAACGTCTTCGAACTGTTCGTGCAGATTGTTGTTGTCTTACAAACGTCCCCATCTGTTGACTCAGGGATCGGGACGTGGCTGCACGATCCGTTACAGTCATGCGGATAAGATGCCTGTCATCTCGACTGCTAGTGATACGAGGCCGTTGGGATCCAGCACGGCGTTCCGTATTACCCTCCTGAACCCACCGATTCAATATTCTGCTAACAGTCACTGTATCTCGACCAACGCAAGCAGCAATGTCGCGATACGATAAACCGCAATCGCGATTGGCTACAATCCGACCTTTATCAAAGTCGGAAACGTGATGGTACGCATATCTCCTCCTTACACGAGGCATCACAACAACGTTTCACCAGGCAACGCCAGTCAACTGCCGTTTGTATATGACAAATCGGTTGGAAACTTTCCTCATGTCAGAACGTTGTAGGTGTCGCCACCGGCGCCAACCTTGTGTGAATGCTCTGAAAAGCTAATCATTTGCATATCACAGCATCTTTTTTGAAGTGTTGGCAGAAGAGCCAAAACCGTGTTGCTAGAGGAGGCCGAAATGCACGCGTTTAATTACACGCAGACTGGCGTGAGGTATCGCTCTTGACGGTACAGGTTTTATAGTAAGCTCAATATAACTGGTAATGGCGCCTTGCTAGGTCAGAGCAAATGACGTAGCTGAAGGCTATGCTAACTATCGTCTCGGCAAATGAGAGCGTATTTGTCAGTGTAGCATTGCTATTAACGTCGGCTGTACAACTGGGGCGAGTGCTAGTAAGTCTCTCTAGACCTGCCGTGTGGCGGCGCTCGGTCTGCGATCACTGACAGTGGCGACACGCGGGTCCGACGTATACTAATGGACCGCGGCCGATTTAAAGGCTACCACCTAGCAAGTGTGGTGTCTGGCGGTGACACCACATTTTTCCTGTCGGTTAAATTTCGCGTTTGTAGCTCTTCATATTCGTGGTGTAGCAATTTTAATGGCCAGTAGTGTATCTTCCCAATACGAACTAAGCCTAATACAGAATTGTGGTATTCACGCAAATAGACAGATACCAATTCCTTGACATGTTGTCCGCAGCTCGTGGTCTTGCGGTAGCGTTCTCGCTTCCTGCGCACGGGGCCCCGGGTTCGATTCCCGGCGGGGCCAGGGATTTTCTCTGACTCGTGATGACTGGGTGTTGTGTGTCTTTCATCATCATTTCATCCCCATCGACACGCAAGTCGCCGAAGTGGCGTCAACTCGAAAGACGGGAGGCCCTAGCCACACGGCATTTCCATTTCCTTGACATGTTATAGCACTGCATTTTGTAAAGTTTAAAAAGAAAGCAAATTGCAAAAACAGTATCAGACGATTTTATTAGTATGAATAACGTATTTTGAGATTTCAGCCGTGATATTTAGATAGTGTGAGTTTACATTTTTTCCGGGCTATTAGGGTTAATACCACCTGTAGCTGTGGATGAAAACGTCGAAACTTTTCTTACGGTAGTGATAAAACCATATGTGACTGGTAAATGTTGCTAATTTGTTTTCCGTACCTTCCATGTACGAATTCTCGTTGGCCTTTCAAAATGAAATATTGTAATTGTCATTTGATACACTCTGAAGTTCCTCGTTTAACTTTCCCATTCTCTTCACGGTTACCACATTCCCTTTCTTAAGAGTGCTATAGTCACTGCTTATCCGTCAGAATGCACTTCCGATTCTTCTACTTTGCGAAAATTGATTTTAGTAGGTTGTCTCCGTCTTCGCTTCGACGTTTCAGTAATTGTTATGTTACGGTATTCTCTGATGTCGTGTTATTTTACGTGGGCAGACATATGCGTCCAAATATTTAAGGGCTGCCACAAAATTATAGACTCTCCCATGAGTATATTGCACGACATTTGCTTATCCATAACTTCGGGGAGAGACCTGCTGTTAAACGTGAATTTGTTTAGTATCTTGAATCTGTATCTACACTATGATTGGGAAGGGCATCGCTGAGGGAACATTTTATAGTACCATAATTGTCGGTTTTATCACATTCAACTCACAACAGTGTCTATTTATTGCATATTTCCAATTTTGTATCAGTTTTATCTTCATTGCACATACAGGAGCGATGGGCATGATAGTAAAGAATATTTGTTGATTCCGCTCTGAAAACCGTCTTGGCATTTAATGAGTAGGTTTGGTCCAGAAATTATGCATCTTTCCTCAAGTACAAACATTTTGAAATATTTCTGTTAAACACTCTCAACTGCAAACAAGCCTCTAATCATTCACACTGCCTAACTCTATTTTAGAAGTCACCTGATAGTCCAACGTGTCATGAGTCCCACACGCTTGAGCCGAATTCTAAAACAGGATTACAAGTGTACCCCATGCAGACTCTTTCGTAGAAGAATGCAATTTCTCATCGTCCTACAAATGAATCTAAGCCTGTTATGAGCTACATCTACAACTAAATTAATGTAATCGTGTAACTTGATATTCTTCCGCATTGTTGCATCCAGGTAAAATGTGATAAGTTATCATGAGTGATTCCAGCTGTGGTATGTCAGGCATGTGGTCGAAGATTGTATTGCTTGAACAGCTTTACAATTGCTAACATTAAGAGCTAACTGCCAAACATTGTATCACAAAAATGTTTTTTCAGGATTTGTCTCTATATAAGAACAAGTTTTAACGGACCGTCAAAGATAATTACGGAATTTGCATGAATTCTGATAGTTGAAATAATAATACCCTCATTAACCCCGCCAGAGCCAGGCTCTGTCTGTCACAAGCCAGAACAAAGGGGTAGTGATAGAGGAGTAACACCTCTTTTAAAAACCTTGGTTCACCTGGCCCGGCTGATAGTACCTTGTGAGGGCCCCTGCGAGGGTGACGGTGAAGATGGTCAACGGTTTTGAAGGCGGAAGACGTGAAACATGTCCCAACGGTGGGAAAGCGGATGAACTATCTTGATTTAGTAGCGTCTGTTCTTCAGAGAAGCGGCTGCGAAGGGTGTCTGACTACAGAGGCGCGGCCTTTTATCAAGCTCCAGGGCTTACAACCTCGGTTCTATTAGTGGGAAGGATTTGTTCGACCCACACTAGTTTGAACAAACAAGCATCATGGAATGTCGTCACAAAAAGGACACTACCACAGGTAGTACTTCTTTGAGGGAATCTACCATTCTTAGGAGTGCCATCAGGCCTGTGGATTCTGGGGAGCCTGAACTTACAAGGGAACCTCCCCATCGCACCCCCCTCAGACTTAGTTATAAGTTGGCACAGTGGATATCTGAACACAGATCAATCTAGAAAACAGGAAGAAGTTGTGTGGAACTATGAAAAAAATAAGCAAAATATACAAACTGAGTAGTCCATGCGCAAGATAGGCAACATCAAGGATAACATGAGCTCAAGAGCGCCGTGGTCCTGTGGTTACCGTGAGCAGCAACGAAACGAGAGGTCTTTGGTTCAAGTCTTCCCTCGAGTGGAAAATTTAATTTTTTATTTTCAGACTGTTATTATCTGTCCGTCCGTCCGTCCGATGCGAGGTAACTGCGCCGTAGTATGGGGACGCTACACCTAAACAAACATCGACACACACGACGTCAGTCGACTACAGCGCACGGAAGAGAGAGTATTCCTGCTAACGAGGCTCCCTGGCTGGCAGTTGACTGTTCGCTACTTTGGACGAGAGTGCATTAAATACGTGAGATGTATTCCGTGGGCAATATGAATCCAGCAATTATAGCTCGCGGTCGCAAAACACAGATATAAACTTATTACAGTGAACAGAGACGTCAATGAACGAACGAACAGATCATAACTTTGCGAAATAAAGAATGCAAGCTTTTCAGTCGACGGAAGAATTGAACCAAGGACCTTTCGTTCCGCATCTGTTCTCGCTAATCACGGGACCAAGACGCTCCTTAGCTCACACTGTCCTTGACGTTGCCTATCTTGCGCATGGACTGCTCAGTTTGTATATTTTGCTTATTTTTTTCTTAGTTCCACACAACTTCTTCCTGTTTTCTCGATTGATCTGTGTTCAGTTTTTCAAGGCCTATCCACTGTGCCAACTTATAACTAAATCTGAGGGGGGTGCGATGGGGAGGTTCCCTTGTTAGATGCTCTGAAAAGACGATTACACATACAAAATTCAAGACAGAACAGAATTACTATTTTGGGGTCTTTGAACGTCAATTCTCTATTGAAAGTTGGGAAACACAATGAGTTGACGATGATGATGGACAAACATGATATAACCATCTTGGCCATTCAAGAAACATGATACCTTGATGAAGATAGAATGGACATTGAAGGCTATAGAATTTATAAAGACAGAGGGGCAGTCAAAATAGGTAAGAACATTCCTGTACTTGGCACAGCTTTTGTTGTTCGTAAGAAGATTGTTAGTTCAATCGTGGAGTTCTTCAGTGCTTCTGAGAGACTTTTTCTGTGTCCTAACTCTCAGCTGTGGTAACAAAGAATACACACTGATCAACGTGCATGCACCAATCAATGAAGACAACAGACGTAATCCCGAGAACGTTGAACAGTTTTGGAACCTTCTTGAAGAACAGTTAGAGACAATACCATCTAAGAACATAAAGATCCTACTAGGTGGCTTTAACGATTAGCTGGGATTAGAACCGCAATTCAGATCAACAAACGGAAAGTATCTTGCTCACAAGATGACTAACAGAAATGGTATAAGACTCGTCAAATGTCGATCCTTCAATCTTCAGATAATGTGAACATTTCACAAACACAAGCCAAGTAAACAGAAGACTTGCCGATCACCAGGCACTGTGTGTGGAGAGAAACAGATTGATAATGTAGCAATCTCTAGGAGAGCAATTAAGTAAATAATGAATGTTAAAGAACATAGAGTGTCGAGTTTGACTCGGATCATTACCTCTCCAAGATCAAAATGAATTTATCCCTTTTAATAAGGCCGTAAAAACCGCAAATAAAATTCATAAACATGACGTTGCGAAGCTCAAAATCAATCAAAACGTATTGGAACAATACCACCAGCAACTGACATTTGACTCATAAATAGACGGAAATCGCCTCTTAGATCCAACAAGCAGCTAATACTACAGTCCTGACAGCTAAAAAGAGAAAGTACAGATGGTGTAATGAGGACTGTGATGAGGTGATGGCTCAAAGAACAAATGCCTGGAAAAAAGTGGAATCGACCAGGAGACCTGAAGATTTTGATGTATTCCGTGAAGTTCGAAAATATGCAGCCGGAACTTTACGAAGGGCTAAGCGATTGTATGAGAAATAGCAGTTAGAACAAATCGATCAGGATTTCCGGAAAAACAATGCCAGAGACTTCTATCAGATGTTCAAGTCGAATTTGAAAGGATACGAAGCCCCTAGTCTTTGTTTTAGAGACGGAAATTGAAAGCGTGGCCTGACCAACAAAGAAAACTGCACAATCATGTCTCGTTATTTTCAAAACTTACTTAATTGTGATGCACCGAAAGAAAGATTCCCTCTACATGCCCCGCAACACAAACTACCCTATTCATCTCCACCTGGTAAAGAGGAGATCAAAGATATCATCAACAACCTTGAGAATAATAAGACAGCTGGAGAGGATTCAATAGTGGCGGAACTACTGAAGCAGGCAAATAATGAAACTCTAGATGTAGTACTAGTCCATCTTTTTGAGGAGATCTGGAGAACTGGTATGATACCAAGTGAATGGCAGTCAGCTTTAATCCATCCTCTACACAAAAAGGCGATAAAAAGAATGTCAATAACTACAGGGGCGTCTCTTTAGTATCTGTTCCATAGAAGATTTTCTCCAAAGCATTACAGAACAGAATAGGTCATCTTGACCAACTGACTCGGGAATATCAAGCTGGTTTCCGAAAGGGCCGTTCTTGCCCAGAACAGATCTTTAACCTGAAGAGCATCGTCAGGTACAAAAAAAAAAAAAAAAAAAAAAAAAAAAAAAAAAAAAAAAAAAAAAAAACAGGAGGAAATAACTACGTGGTCGTGTTTGTTGATTTTCAGAAGGCATATGACTCCATCGACCGAGAGGCAATAATGAACATTGTGGAAGAGTTTGGAGCGGATGATATATCATCAAGGAAGCTGATCAAACAAACTCTCACTAACACAGTGTACAATATAAAATTTATGAGTGAAATTTCAGAACCCTCTACAATCAGAACAGGCGTAAGATAAGGAGATGGACTATCTCCACTCCTTTTCAACTGCGTCTTGGAAAAAGTCATTCGAGAGCGGAGAAAGTTGTTAGCCCAAGAAGAAGCAAATGAAGAGCGGTTCAGACTTGGTCATAAGAACAAAGGGGTGTACACTGACTGCTTGGTGTTTACGGATGACCTGGCCATTTTTGCTAACAACATAGAGTCAGATGTCAACAAGATCAATAGGCAGTCAGAAATTGCTGAAAAAGTTGGACCCCAGATCTCTATTCAAAAGACAAAATATATGACGAAATCTGTGATGGACCTGAATGGATGATCACCAATCTGGAAAAAATCGGACGAGTTAAGAATTTCAGGTATCTCGGTGAAGTCATCCAGGAGAATGGATTAGAAGAACAAGCAATTAATGTCAGGATGAAGAAGTTAGACCATGCATGCCAACTGACAAAGAATACCTGCAACAAAAAGTCTATGGGTACAGGGGCCAAGTTCCGACATTATAATACAGTTGTAAAACCTGAGGGCTCACATGCGCCGAAACTTTGACCATGAGTAGACAAGGTCAAGCTGAGCGGCTGGAAAAGCGCGAGTGTAGGTTATTAAGGAAAATCGCAGGTAATAGATGGGTTGATGGACAATGGCGAATGAGAGCAAATGAGGACCCGTACAACAAGACAGAACCTATCACAGCATTCATTAAGAAGAGACGATTGTTATTTTACGCTCATCTCATGAGGATGGACGGTGACTGACTAACAAAAAGAATATGGAGTTTCACCCAGTCTAAGAAAACAAGACCGAGATGGTTCGAAGAATGTGAAAAAGACCTTACGCAGATTGGTATCTCAGAGAAAGAAATTCCTAACAGGAACAAATGTAGAATATTGGTGAACAACTACCAATGTTTTAAAATGGCATCAACGTCCAAAAGACGGAGAGCACCTTTGTCCGAAGAGCATAAACAGGCACTTCTTGGTGTGCTCAGAAGATACTGGCAGGAAGTCAAAGCTGGAACAATAACGAGACCTAGACACTAAAACGAAATTGGTTGTTACCACGCCGTCCGTAGAGGCTCAACTCGAAATAAAAAAGAATACTCTCATCGTCTTGAACACTGAAAATCCATAGAGCTCGTTTCGTACGTCCCTGAAGCACAACAGAGCTTACATCTCTTTCTATGGATGACATAGTCTAGGACTCAATTCAGTCGCAAACTTTTTAACGTATCCCATTCCAACAAATTATTCTTGGTTGCTGTCTGTGTCGCAACACATGGAAATCTATAAAAAACGAATCCATGCGTCTGTTCATGGTTCATGATTGAATGTGACCCATATCTACCAATAAGTGGGAACAAATCTCTTCTCGGGAAATAGGAGGTAAATAAGTTGAAATTTCCGAACAAAATCTGTTAGAAGCTCGACTGCCCCTGCTCGTTGGGAGTATTAACAATTGAAACTGCTTTTCAGCGCCACTAGTACTGCTGTCGATACTCATCTTTGCACTTGAACAGCAATTTGTGATCTCGACACGCTTTGATAAGCCCTGAAAATGGGTGATTTGAAAACAAAAGCCTGCATTTCAGCTTTTCTCTTGATTTATTTCTGTCGGTCTCAGACATCAACGAGTGTACGGAAACTAAATATATGTTCTTTACTTATTGAGTGTCTACGGAATTCAAAAGAGAAAGAGAGTGATGGTGGATGACTGAAACTAACGTAAGAAACGTTTAGCGAGGCGATTTCGGATGGTTTCGTATCTCAAGTAACTCCCTCCATGGGAGTAAGGAAGTTTTTATTCCTATTCCGACACAAGTTTCTTACCTGTCTTATTTACAGACGACGCTCAAGTTTTGTTTAAATCGAGATATCGCAGCAATTAAATTGGCTAAAGTCCTATTGAATTTAAAATTTCTGCACTTTCCTGTGTAGTGATACTTTATTTTGGTTTTCGGTAACCGCTTCAGCTGAAGTGAGTAATCCGGTGTTGCTGAATGACGTCCGGAAGCAGAGGCACAAGTCTACACGCCGTGCGTGTCGCGCAGGGCCACAAACGAGCCCTTCAATCTTCACAACTTGACTCCAATTACCGCCACAATTGACCCCTCCCTAAATAAGGCTTGAATTCCTTCGGTACGGCCTTAGCAGCTCTCTGGAGAAGCAGATGCAAACAGTTTCAGATTCCCACGCCTAATACGAGAATACGTCCCACTTCATTTATATTTGCAACCGTCTTCACCCGCGCTTGAACGCCGAAGACCAGTAAGGCAGTAATGAAACGCCTTTCATTGTGTAAATCCCGTTCGGTTTCAGGACGTTCTACTGTAGTCAAATGGTAATGTTACACGATGAAAAACTTTTCATTGAGGGCTTTTGGTGTAGCATTATGAACCGAAAAATGTGAACTTATAGATACATGGTCCTTCAATTAAATTTACTAATTCTTTTTGTAGTTCTAAAAGCAAAACAAAAAATTCAGTGTGCAGTACAGCAGTGAAACAGCTGAGCGTAAATGTTACGGTAAAGAATGAAGTTTTATGTGAACATCTTAGAGACAGAAAAACCCATGGACAAATAATATGGAACCAGGTAATACATTTACATTGATAGAGGAAATTTAGCTGAAGAGTTCTAAATTTTCCATTATTTGGAACATTATCACAGTAACTGTGATAATTAAAAGCAGCGAAGATTGCTTTTGTAACTCGTCTAGAATTCATTCTGAGATAGTCACATCTCACTGTAGAAAATTTTGCTGATCAGGGTATAAGGGGCAGTCAAATAAAAACAATACAGCTGGAAAAAGTAAGTAAACAGTCCGTTATTTCAAAATTAATCATCATAACTCTTAATACATTTATCCCACAGTGAGACACGACGGTCAGTGCTTCATGGGAAAATCTTAGCGGTGGTTTACGTAGCCATGATTGTACGCAGGTGTGCACCTCTTCGTCCGAAACAAATTGATGGTCACGAATGTGTCTCTACAGAGCTCCAAAAATATGGATATCGTATGGGGAGAGATGGAGACTGTACGAAGGATGCGTAAGGGCTTCACAGCGAAACTTCTGCAGCGTACTAGAAACAACTTTGGCAGCATGTGAGCCAGCCCAAATCATCCAGTACATAAGGACATTCCTGCAATCAAAACAGACGCAGCTCCATTCACCACATCTACATGGTGCAACATTTTGGCGGACAACGGAAAAACAATAACAGACCATCGTACAGAAATATGGTGGAACAATGTTACCCAACAATAGGTTAAGATGCCCTGCATCTCATCCAGGATGACAATTTGTGAAGAGCACCGCAAGAAGTGAGCTGGGCTAGTCAGAAGAAAAGCAAATTGTGTAAAATATGATGATTCAATGTATTACACAAAACTGTAATCACAACACTGCCCAGCTTTGGCTGTGGTGCAGAACGACATACTCTTCATGATATTATACCTGCGTGCCAAAAACGATCAATTCCTGACGATCTGTAGGAGTTTCTGAAAGCAACAAAAACAGCACTTGAATATACTTGGTAGTTGGATACATGTCTGTGATCTGTCCTCCGTAAATACTGTACATTTAACTAACTTATAATTATGAATTTTTTCTGTGTGTTAAATATTTGCATATGTATCTTTAAAGCAACAAATATTCATCAACATTCCCCAGCTGTGGTTCTGGTGCAGTACGACAAACTGTTCAGTATCTCACAGTGCGTGCCCAAAACAATCATTTCCTGGCGATCTAGAGGAGTTCCTGATGGCAACAAAGACAGCAGCTGAACATATTTGGCAGATGGATACATGTCTGACCTGTGCTTCGTAACTACTGTACACTTAAGTAACTTACAATTATGAATTTTTTCTGGGTGTTAAATAACTGTATATGTAATGTTAATGAAAAACGTTTTCTTGTGTCATGTGATGCTAGTAGCTACTGGATAAATAAATAAATAAACTGATGGCCTTAGTACGTCTACGGAGAAGTTTGGGAATTGTAGACAATTGGTAAGGTGATTCATTATGAAGTTTATACGTTTCGATCACAGTCTGAATGAAGTAACGGCAATAGCTACAATGTGCTCAAACATAGTGATAATTTGATTCTACTCCTCCTCTATCAATGATATCTCATTGTGTCAACTATAATTGCCACATTTTTTTATAGTAACTATTTCCCATAAGACTGTTGGGTTGTGAATAGTGTAAGGATTAAGCCTAAAATTTCTTGGCGAATAAGAACAATCGAGTAAATGAGAATAATTTTTTTCTAATTTTCTTCAGACGAATGTAGCTCCCCACATCATTTATTCAGGGTTCTATATAGCATAGTACTAAAAATCTATAAACTAGATTAATTATAGAATACATTCATTTTTAATACAGAAATAAATTCAAAATCAATAATAACACAAATGTCCCTCAACGGACCATGGTCCTTATCTCGTTGGGGTAACTCGTATACCCCAGTAATACAGATAGCAACATCCGGGGAATATATGTGGAGAGTCCAAATTTCAGTGCTGTCTTGTTCCGAACGGTAAGAGTTTCTAAATCTTTTAAAATCAAAAGTAAAATGTTCACGAAACGAAATTCCATAACAGTGACGTCAGCAAGAGAACAACAAAATCATGAAAATGTAGGATTAATGAGTTGAAGTAAAATTCTCCTGCTTAGTCTAATAATCTTGCTTTGATAAGATACCTATTATCTTTATGAAAACGAATCATCAGACACAGAAGTCACTGTTGGAGAGCGGAGAAGTTTCGTGACAAAAAACTGCGTTTTGAGTTAGGTTTCAATGCAAAGAATGATTTGTATGATAATAGTAATAATGATCGGGCCTCGTTAACATTATAAACTTGAGACTCGAATGATGTATGCTGAAATTAGGAAACTACTGTGTTACGCGCTTATGGAGCGCGAACATTGCGTCACCAAACCATTCAGTTCTACTTAATTGACTGAAAAATACAGAAAAATTTTAGGATTATTAGAGCACGGTGCTGATTACACAACTGTTAAATAATATATAATACATTTTTTAAGCATTTAGTTATTTCATAAGTAATTATGCTAACAAAAATAAAGAACCCTCTCATCTGGAACATCTAAGGGGAACAAGAACAACAAGAGTGAGTTCTACATCACTTTTTGCACTTGAAAACAACATAAGAATAAAAATTACACCGATAACCTAAAAAGCGCAATAGAAAGACTTGCTGCGCTACAATTAAGTCTTTGACACTAAGTCGTAGTGATTTCTTATAAGGTTAATGTGGTTCTTGTGGAGGGGCAACAGACTTTTCTATAGCTACAGGCATACGATGTGGATGATCGGCTGGTCGGACCTTTTGCCGTTAGTCAGCATGACCATGATACTTCGACAGGACTTGAAGTACGGGGAAACTGCTGTTGTTACATTTCCCGAGTCTCCTTACAGTGACTGCTCAGGAGGATGTTGTCACGAGAGAAAAAAATCTGGCATTCTATACGTCGGAGCCTGGAATGTTGTATTCGTTAATCGTGTATGGATGTTAAAGATCACGAAAGGCAATTTGATACGTTGCGGCTGGATATAATCGGAATTAATAAACAACCATGACAGGAATAACAGGATTTAAGAATATGTAGCTACAGGTTTATCAACAGAAAATGAATCAAGGGTAACTCAGGTATATATCTAAAAATAAGTAAGAAAAGAGGGATGCGACTGAACCGCTGCACTACTATGAACAACATTAGTGACTGGTTAGCATATCATACATTCACGAAGTCCTCGATCCATTACAGCTGCTAAAAAATAGATGTCTACGATGTTTAAAAAGTAAATGATGATGCAAGAGAAGTTATTCAGCACGTTAAGTGAGCAAAAGATTTGAATGTGGTGGGGACTGTAATTCGATAATGGGAGAAAGAAAAATGAAAAAATAGTAGGAGTATATACTCCCTCTGGCCGGCCGCGGTGGCCGTGCGGTTCTGGGCGCTGCAGTCCGGAACCGCGGGACTGCTACGGCCGCAGGTTCGAATCCTGCCTCGGGCGTGGATGTGTGTGATGTCCTTAGGTTAGTTAGGTTTAAGTAGTTCTAAGTTCTAGGGGACTGATGACCACAGCAGTTGAGTCCCATAGTACTCAGAGCCATTTGAACCATATACTCCCTCTATTTACTATTGTTCTTAGAAGAACAAAGTTGATCACAAAAACTTTATCTGGTGTACGAGGTGTATGAAGGGGCGACATACCTTCAGACTCCAAGAAGGAAGCAGCAATCTCAGTACCACAGAAGGCGAACGCTGACGGGTACCGGATCATCAGTTTAGTGAGACATGGCTGTAAAATAATGACACGAATTATCTACAGAAGAACGGGGCGACTGTTAGAAGTCGACCTGAGGAAAATTAATTTGGATTCCGGAAAAATTTAGAAACACACAAGGCAATGCTGTCCCTCCTATTTATATTACAAGATAGACTGAAGAATATTAAACTTACATTTATAGTGTTTGTATGTACAGAGAAAGTTTTCGATAATGTTGAGTGGAATAGTCTCTTTGCAATTCTGAAATAATCAGGGAAAAATCCAGGGACTGAAAGGTTATCTTTAACTTGTAGAGAAACGAGTGCCGAAGGACGTGAAAGTGAAATACTAATAGAGAAGTAAGCGAGACAGGTTTGTAGCCGATCCTCCATGTTATTTGGTCTGAACATACAGCTAGCGGTAAAGGAAAAAAAAAAGCATAAATTTAATATAGTAATTAAAGATCAGTGGAAAGATATAGAAAATTTTAACGCTTACGGACTGCGCTGTTATGTTTTCAGAGAAGGCAAAGGACATGGAAAATCAGCTGAGCGAAAAGGACAGGATTTTGAAAAGATATTGTAAGATGATCACAAATAAAAATAAAACATGGGCGAAGGAGTATAGAAGAATAAAGTCTAGTGATACTGACGGTATTATATTAGGGTATGAGATACTACAACTACTAGACAGATTGCAGTAGTTGGCTAGCAAAATAACTGACAACGTCGAAGAAGGTCAAAATGTAGACTGATAGTAGAACGAAAAGTAACTCTGGAAATGAGAAATGTGTTGACATCAGTTATACGAGGTGTGGCTAGAAAAAAACCGGACTAGTACTGGTGAAACAATAAAACGAATGCAAGAAGGCTGAAAGTCGCGTGGCCTGTCACGTGACTCTCGCTCCGCCTACTGCTCGAGTTTCATCTGCCTCCTGCACTCAGTCTGCCCGTGGCGTCTGTTTTAAGTAGTTGACGTTTTGTCTGTGCGTCGGAAAATGTTGAGTGTACAGAAAGAACAGCGTGTTAACATCAAATTTTGTTTCAAACTAGGAAAATCTGCAAGTGAAACGTTTTTAATGTTACAACAAGTGTACGGCGATGATTGTTTATCGCGAACACAAGTGTTTGAGTGGTTTAAACGATTCAAAGATGGCCGCGAAGACACCAGTGATGACACTCGCACTGCAGACCATTGTCAGCAAAAACTGATGCAAACATTGAAAAAATCGGTAAACTT